>NC_081351.1:44278443-44313796 GCF_029784015.1 Lycium ferocissimum | reverse complement strand
TTATTTTCATGTCCCATGTTATTTCATTCAGTTGCTTTATATACCAAGCATTCAATGTGCTGACGTAACCTTTTATTGCCCGGGGGCCTGCATTTCACGATGCGGGTACGGATTTACAAGACACCACATCTACTCGCAGATTTGCACGTACCCGGCCTTATCATGCGAGCCCCATCTCATTCGGGTTTAGGCATTATCTTTCTTTATTTAGTTTTGCATCTAAAGGTATGCCGGGGGTCTTGTCCCAAAGCCAAGTATGTTACGTGTTTCGTACTCATGTTAGAGGTTTCATAGACAAGACAAGTGTCATGCTAGGCTTCATAAATAAGTTAGCCGGTTTTGGTTCATTTATGATATTGTCCGCATTCATGACTTAACCAAGTACTTGTGTTTAATATTATGACTTACTATGTTTTACAAAAGCTCATTATGCACTTCACTTTATAATTCCGCTCATGTATGCCTCATGATGATTCAAAGAAGCCACGCTGGTTCGCTCGGTCACACGCGATCGACCGAGTGCCGTGTTACACCCAGGCCATGGTTTGGGGCGTGACAATTGAAGAATTAAGGTTCATACCCAAATTTGGGGATTTTACTTTAAATTCAAGTTAGGCTTAATCTTGAGTTATTTTAGCAAATGATTAGTGGGTTTGATAACCTAGAGCTTGAATTGCATGTTCCATCTTTCAATTTCCCGTGTTAGCCTTGTGGGCCCGTTTCTCCAATTTCCTTGGGATAGAATTTGACCTAACTAGAAGTATAGCATTATGGTGTCATTATTCGTGGTTTTTAATACAGAATTCGATTATGAATAGACTTTGAGTACTTGGAGGCATTATGAAAGGGCAAGGCCAAGGTATGACGGTTCGAGGCTCCTATTTGGCTGTCCAGGTAGGTTACGGCTTACCCTTCAGTTAGACTTCGGTTAGCAGATTATATGTATAGTTAGTGATTGTTGGAGAAAGCATGTAAACCTTCGGGTATGAAGTTGGGATCGAAGACTTAGGTTGGTATTGTTGTTGATTATGGCTTGTTTCCTTATTGTGTACTATTGTGTTGTTGCTTATTGTGAGCTATTGGCTCTCCGCCACGTGATTGATTCTAGGGAGTTGATTCTTAGTGATTACTTGCGTGTCAGAAAGAATAATTATCATGAATGAGGTTGTTGAGAAGGAAGGAAGGATTATGATATTATTATTGTGAGTGAGATTTGTGTCCATCTGTGGCACCATTGATTCATATATTCTTATTGGCATTGTTATCATGCATTCACTCATTTACATATATTGGGATTTGGTTGCGCGCCGCAGCACTTACTTGGATCTGGTTGCACGTACCGTAACACTGACTGGGATCGGGTTGCACGTTCCGCAACACTGACTATTGGGTCGGACTGTGCATTCTGCGGCAGGTACATGGACTTAGCGGTCCCCCATGGGTCATAACTATCGAGGCGATGAGATATTCCGCCCGAAGCGTGCGTGTATCATTGCATATGCAGTACATTCATCTCATATTTATTGTTAGCATTGCTTTGGACTTGTTGATTGATATTTTGGTGATGCGCGTACTTGATATTAGTTCTTGAGATGGTGTTTCAGATTTATAGTGGAATCCAGGTGATTTACTAGGCTTGGTGGTTTGGTATTGGATTCGATATTTGGATTGTGTTGAGTTTTATCTGATTGTGAACATGCCTACTTTTCAGTCTCTTTCATATATATATATATATATATATATATAAGATTTTCTAACTGTCGTCGGCCTATGATGCTTACTCAGTACGTGTTGTTATACTGATTCTACCTTGCTGCATTCTTTCTGAGTGCAGAGTTTGTGATCGAATCGACTTCTGCGCCCCGTGACTGAGTCCCGAGGCTGTCTGACGAGTATTCCAGAGTGAGTATTTGGATGGATTCGCTGCCCGGATGCCTCTTCTTAGCTACTTGTCTTATTTTGATATTCTGAGACAATATTCGATTATCAGACATGTATTCATATTCAGACTTGTAGTATTTGTAGTAGTGGCGCTTGTACGGCCTTAGACCAGATTCCTTGGGATTGTTATATCATTTTCCGCACTTATTCACTTATCTTTATTATTATCTACGTTTGAGACTTATATTTGGTTGCCTTGATTAAATTATTGTGGTTGAATGAATGATTTGGGAAAAGGGTTCGCCTACCAAGGTGAAAAATGGTAGTGCCAAAGACGTTTCCCCTAGTTGGGGCGTGACACTAAGTTTGATTTTTTCATCTGCTTGCTTGCATTAAAGTTTTACCATATTCACAATCTATTTTTTGTGAAAAGGGAATGAGCATGATTTTTTTTTAATTCTTATAATACTATAAGTTGTTTATGAATTATTAGATCAACTTTAAGCGCTAACCTTTGCAGTCATGGAATATGATTTCGTTCCGATAGGTGCACATAGCTATAATTATAGCAATCTGTGATTTAACACATGATATGTTGTCTACATTAATATTTTTGTGCTTCTGCCTACTTGATGAGTTAGCACAAACTCCTGGTTTTTAGCAGTTCACTTTGGCCTTGTTATGCTATTGGTTGAGAATAAAATGGTGGATTCAAGTTCCATCGCACTAAGAGAGTAAGACATCGGGTGAAAGTCTCGATGCACCATAATGATAAGATATTGGGTTTGAGTCCCATCGATTTATGCCTAACACGCCGTTATATGGATAAGACGTGGGTTGATTCCCGATGCACTATACTGATGATATAATGATAACTAAGACGAAGTAATGTGTATTTGACGAAAAATCTTAAAGCCCGTCCCACTTGTATGCTTCGTCCCGTGAGAGGAATGTGGTAGCGGTGCATAATAAGTCTAAACGAAAACAAGTGGTTAAACGAATGAACGTGGATGTGGCACAGGACAAAATAAGTTGAACCATCATTGTGGTAATGTAAGAGGAAGAACATTATGGGTTCTCAAAATGGTCCTTCTAAAGGTGAAGGTAATTTTTATCATCAATATGGTGTGAAAGATAATTGGGCACGCAGTTGACGTGATACCTAATTTGATAAAATTTTATAAATCCGCCATCAAAATAAAGTAATACAACTTCAAAGTGATGTCGAGATGGGTCTATGAATATGATAAAGACAATGGGCTTATAATGCAAAATTTATGAAGCACATATATATATGATTACTGTTCATTCCTTGAAGAGAATGTGACTTGTGATAAGCATCGTGAATGCTCGCCCATTTTTTAAAGTGAAAGGTGTAAAATTATGGATAAGGACATGTTCATGTATGGTTGAATAAATACCACAACTCACCTCTAAGGGAGGTTTGAGAGATATAAAGAAATTGTATTTCGGCATAAACAGTCATTGGTCACGTACTTTTAGTACATCATAAATATTGTGGTATGTCTTATCATGAATTACCGAAAGGTAAATGTAAGGAATAAGTCTTGGTTATAAAGGTTTTGGCCATGACCATACTGGCAATTATTCCCTAAAAGGAGATGTTCACCATATGGATGGTATTATGAAATATGTGGTAGTACATAATTAATTGGGAGCTCTGAAAAAGCTAATTTGTTACTACCTGGAGGAATAGAGTTGTTCATAATATTGGTGTTGTAGTAAGTCTCAAAAGAAACTTTTTAAGTTTCAAAGGCATTGGCCAAATATGAATTATATTGAGACTATACATTATGAAATGTTTAATATCTTCATATTACTACAACTATAGCGGGTAAACAAAATGTATGTGTAATGTTGCCCAGTCTTCCTCCGAATTTGTACCACATAAATACAAGCATGATGGAATCACATGCTTCAGAAGTTGGCATGACCAGTTGGCCATCCCGGTTTAAATGTGATGCGAAAATAATTAAGAACTCATGTGGTTATATATTGAAGAAATCGTGTGCTGTTTGTTCTCATGATGGCAAATTGATTGATTTACCAGCTAAGGTTGGGATTATATCCCATGATTTTGAAACATATATATATGGGCCCAGTCACCTGCTATGTGGACCGGTTTACTATTATATGGTTTTAATAGATGCGTCTATGTTAATGTCACATGTGCATTTGGTGTCAACTTGCAATTTGATTTTGCATGGTTGTTTGCTCAAATTGTTAAATTAAGAGCATGGTTCCAAATTATGAAATTATTTTAACAATGCTGGTTTGTATCCAAGTTAGTTTAGCAGAAATTGTGTGCCTCCAATTATAGGTAAATAATTGGTTATGAGAACAAAACTTCCAAATAGATATTTGGTATGAGATGTGTTGTTTAATATGTAGCAGCGGTTGTATGCATCAAGCCAAGTTATAATAAATAACTTTCCTTATCATAATTGGTTCTGGGTCAGGAACCAAATAATTCCTATCTGAAAATTTGAATGTGCGGTATATGATTTAATTACTCCACCACAACGCACAAAGATGGGTGCCCAAATAAGGTTGGGAGGTAAATGTTACATTTCCTAACATTAGGGGAAGGGATGATAAGCAGTTGAAAAATAAGGTATATGTAATGAATTATCGATGGTATGATCCTTGTTCAAAAGATAATTCAAGTCCATTGCCAGACATTTGCTGACCCAAAAGTGGTATTATATTCCAGCTGCAAATGCTCCAGTTAGAATTAAAGTTCTTAAAGGACAGAATCTATGGCGATAGACCAATCGGTTCCAAACATAAAACTCCTTAAAGAAGAAGAGGAGCAAATGATCAAGATAGTCATAATAATGAAACAAGTGCTTTAAAAGAGCACCTGGACATAACACTTCATAAACCTGGGAAAAGGTTCAGGTACCTGAAAATGATGAAAAATAAAGAGATCTCGATAAGTTATGTCGTATTGGAACCGATATCAAATGACTGTTGACGGTATCTTTGAAATAATGTAGCACTCAACATTGTAAATGGTGATGAGGATCTTGAATTCAAATATGTCAAAGAATGTGGACATATATAATGATTGGCCAAATAAAATACGCAGTTCAAGTATATTTTGTTTCACTTGGAAAAGTGATATTTTGGACCTATATTCCAAGGACCTCAAGGTATAATGTCAGTGGGGTACAAATGGGTTCTTGTGCAAAAAGTTAAATAAGAAATAAAAAGCGTAAATATAAAGTACGGCTTGTGCCTTGTGGCATAAAGTTTTTTTTTTTGCAAAAGTCCTGACATTATTGTATGGAGATGTATGTATTCTCCTTTGGTGGATGCAATGGGGTTTCTTATCAGTCTGTACATGAAAATTTTGAATGCGTATAATTAATTGTTGTCAATATGGCTATATAGACAATGAAAGAAAATTCATAGGGATTTAAATTGGTTTGAAGCATTTATTGTTTACGAAAATAAAGCTTCAACAAATCTTTATATGGGTGCAATTCCGTTGAGTACCTCGATGGTTGTGATGTCGCTAGATATAATAAGTATAATTTAGACCTCATGAAAAATGATGGGTATATTGAATCGTGATCGATTATATTCTACAAAAAGAAATTATTGATATAGATTTGTTTATCCTAACAAAGATTACAAAGGTTTTGTTGGTTATGTAAAATGCTGGGTATTATTTTTATTATTACATGAAGTTTGTTCTTCAAGCGAGTTACCAATTTGCATGTATGGATACTGGCCACATTATGACGTGCTATATGGCAGTCAATTATTGATACTTATTCAAGTCCTGCAAAGGTGATAGCAACTTACAAAGCAAGTCAGGAATGCGTGTCTGGCTAAGATCAATAATTCAGCACATTTTTGTAATAGTATGATGTTTATGAAGATTTCAACAATAACATACGAAGCTTGCAAAGCTCAATTGAAAGAGAGATATAACAAAGGAGACAGAATAGTACACATTTAGTCAAAGTTCTTTTCCAGACATGATCTTCAACTGAAAGGTGAAATAGATGTTCAACAAATATGCTCGATTCATAATTTGACGGATATGTTCACTAAAGCATTACCAACCTCGACATTTGAGAAACTGATATACAAGATTTGGATACGTCGTCCCCAAGAATTAAGTGATATTTTAATTAGGGGGAGTATAATACGGGCTGTACTTTTTTTCCCTTAGCGAGGTTTTGTCCCACTGGATTTTCCTGGCATGGTTTTTAATGAGGCAGCTAGCAATGCATATTACTAGATATGTGTACTCTTTTTCCTTCACTAGAATTTTTTCCCACTGGGTTTTTCCTAGTAAGGTTTTAACGAGACACATTATCTATCAAGACATGGACATCCAAGGGGGAGTGTCATGAAATAATCAGTGTGGATGTCCACCACTCTAGAAATAAATCCCCACCTCCTTAAATGTTTAATGTAATGTCTCTCACTTCACCCATGATCTTCCCCACAATCTCATATGTTAAATGTCATATTTATACCTACCCTTTTATATGCCTTTATGCACCACTATAAATAGAGGCATAGGAATTCATATGTTATATACTTTTAAACACTTCAACAACAGTTGGAAAGATGAATAAAGTTAATTCTCTCTTGCTCTCTACATTTCTTGTCTAATCTTTTGTTTCATATTATTCTTGTTTTAGCTTGATTTTACAACACAAAGATGAATTCAATGTACTATGTGGCATTCTTAGAAATGTATCAATATTTTTTAAAAAAAATTCACAAATAAAAATAATGAAATATTAATGTGGAAATAATGATGCAATCTTCAATACAAGAAAATAAAGGGGTTATGAAGGGGTAGGGATTACATACTTATGTTGGGAAAGAGGGGAAGAGCAAACACCAAAAATTCTTTGGATAAACTTCTGTGAATTTATAGCCTCTTTTCGTAGGAACAGAGAGAGTTCGTCCCTTTCTATTGCTTTTGCAATGATATTTTTCAAAATTTTCCTTTTGCTGGTATGATTTCTTTTTTGCAATTGATTGTTTGATGCGCACCAAAATGAAATAAATACTTTAAAATATGGAACGCAATTAGACGACACATTTTCTCTTCATGTAATTTAGGAGTATCATTCATATGAGTTAAGGCTAATTGCTGATATCTTCATTTCTTTTTGGTCTTCCCTTTAATTTTATTTTTGTATATATCTTGGCGTTTTTCTAATTAGCTATTTCCGCCATATTTATCAAATGATTTATCTTCCAAGTGCAGGGGAGAATAAGTTTTTTAGGTGAAGAATTAATTGAAGAGGAAAATATAGATCCAAAATGATGAGCTTCTCCAACTTTTCTCTTTTTAACTCAGTTTCTTTTCATTGTTTTCTTACTTTTGCTAAATTAATTTTTTTATTAGTTTGTAGATGCAGATGAGCAAGTCTATTTTGAGCAAGTTTGATTCGTATTCAGTTCATCTTTGGGCAGTCCAAGAAAAGAACGGGGCTAAAATAGTCGGCAATTTCCTTTTTACACTTTGTCTTTCATTTCATTTTGTACCAACTCCTTTCTGTTCTCAACTACACCATATGGTAGGCAATACAAATTTAATTTCTTCCTCCACTAACTGATTTTGTCATTTCTTTGATGCCACGTCACTTTGGTTCTTTTTTCCTATTCTTTAATTATCTTTCTGTAATATCTTGGCATAACGTTATTACTTCTAATGTAATTCTATTTACCTTATATGATTACGGTTTTCTTGCAGTGAAAGTAGATTTTTCAAGATATTTTGAGTTCGGTTACCTCTCACCACATTCGTTTATCACCATATTACCATTTTGTTTTTCTTTTATTTCCTCCGTTCATTTTACGTGTGTGCTTGTGTGTGGACGTGAGTATAGTAAATAAATAAATTATTCTTATTTATTTCGACCTTGTATTCTTATTCTTTAAATTTTGTGGCATTAATCAAACACATATTTTGATAATATTTATATTATTTTAAAAAGCTTATATTAATTACTAAGGTTAAAGCAAAACGTTAGGAGCATGAAATTATATTAATTACTAAGGTTAAGACAAAACGTTAGGAGTATGAAGTTGAACTCCGTATCTTTTTAGTAAATGTGTTTAATTGAGTATTTTTTGCACCATGGTTTTCTAGTTTGTTTTGGAAGGAGGGGATTGATGGAGCGAAATATTTGTTTTTTCAGGGTGTATTACATATGGTATGACATATTTTTTTTGAAATCACATGTTTCATTATGTTATTAGTCATTGAAAGATTAGTAGTGTGTAAATGCCATGTGTTTGGTTTTCTTTGATAACTAGTGTACACAACCGGGCTTCGCACAGTCATGAGAACAAACAAAGTAAAATTAAAAGTAATGTCATAGTTCTTGTTTAAAAAACTTTTTTTTTTTTGGGTTTTATAACACCTTTTCAAGATTCTATCTTTATAGTGTTTTTCTAACATTCCCTTCATTAAAATTATTTGACAAAGAATTTTTAGGAATATGCAGGTTCAGTATGAAATAACCCATTGAGATCAGTATACTTGAACTTGATTAAGAAATACAAAAAATAAGAAATTAATAAAAAAGAAAACAAAGGTAATGCAAAAAAAAAAAAAAAAAAAAAAAAAAATGAGATGTAAATCGACGCATCTTTTCATTATTCATCTAAAACCTTTTTCTTAATAAGGATTACTAAATGTATCCATTCTTGCTGCACGTTAGATCAAATTCCTAGTTTATTACTTTTTCCTCCTTTTTTATTTTATCCCCTTCTTTTGTATATCTCAATAATATTCTTTTATGTCTTTCAATTCCAACAACTCATTCTTGTACAGATCAATATATGTTTGGTTTATTTTTTAGTACAAATTTATTTTCAAAATGCATATGAAATCTCAATAATTTAAGAAGACTCACTTGTAACAGTATTTTTAGATCAGAAAAGTAGTAAAACAATTTCATGCTATATTTCATGTATTTAGTACTACTTAATTACTAAGTGATCAACATAGAAATATTAAACTTTTAGCAAGAGAACCTTTCCGATTTACTTATTTGACCTACCATTGCCTCCTTGGGTATGCAACTACTTATAATATGGACTAGAGTATTTGACCGTGCTTCGCGCAGTCAGAAACAATTCTCTTACAGACTTAAAGATCATAGATTTAATTAAAAAAGTAAAAAATACAATAAATTGATGTGCGTAAAATAACCGGTATAAACATTAATTCTTACATTTAGTATAAAAAATTTGTTTCTGCCAAAAAGTTAAATTGTACATAAATGCAAAAAAATAGAACTAACATGCTAATAAGCCCTTAAATCTCTCACTAAAATCATGGACTTGATACAAAAACAAAGAAAATTAAAATCTCCAAGAATTAAAACCCCAAAAGTACAAAGTAAAGAAATTAATGAAAATTACATACCGATTAGCTAAACAAAAAGTAAAAATAAATACATATGCACTAAATATATCAAAAATTTGATGAAAATTCTCATGATATGTACACAAAGGCATTGAATAGAACGTCAAGACGAGCGCATGGACCTGAAAAGAAAACTAAAAGGAAATAAAAAAGTATTACATGTTTGTTAGTCGAGAATCCTTTCTCTAAGAGCATAGACGTGAAACCAAACTAAAAAGAAATCACTATTTTGATAAAATCATATTGTAAGTATAATTTCCCTCCTAATAATGACTAAAGTCGCTACTTTGATGCCTTCAAAATCTCTAGAAAATTGGCAAGATGTTCAAACACATAAAAGCACTAAAAGGAAGTTAAACTCGAAGGAAAGTATATGTAAAATTGAGTAAGAAACACAAAAATGAGAAAATGAAGAGGGAATATTTTTTGCTGAGTAAGAAATACGGAAATGAAAAAAGGGGGAAGAAGGAAAATATTTTTCTTTTATTAATAAATTTATTACAAATTAATCACATTAATTTTTGGGCAAGAGGAGAAGAATCAAAACAATTAAATAAGGCAAGCATAAAAACGAACTTAAAAAAATAAACGTATAAGGAAAACGATACACAAAATAGAAAAATAAATCTAGATGTAAGCTTCTCAAACCTTTTTGCGTGGACATGCTAGTTCCAAGTTGCCTTTGCTAGCATAGAGCACAAGCGCGTGGACATGCTTTTATAGCAAAAAAATAACTCTCCTTCCATTCATTCTAAATTTGTTCATAGATAATATCTTATTCTTGTTAATAATAAACACATAGTCCCTCTTTCAAATTGCCGTCTTCCACATCAAAATGGTGGTAGAGAATAGAGCTTCTCTCTTTCAAATGCTTAATTTATACAAATTAAATAGCCTCAAGGAAGATGAAAGGAGGTAACTTTTTTTTAATTTTATAATTAAGATACTTTAATGTGAGTTATGAATGTTGTTAATTAAGAGTAGAAGTTATGAATATGAAGAGGTGTGAGTTATGGAGATGATTTTCTTAAAATAAAATAATTTGAAAAATGAGAAAAAGTCAAAAAAAGGAGAAAAAAGATAAATAGGATTCTTGGCCATAGAGATGTCACATTACCTTGTCTATGCCTAACTTTATATTATATATATATTAATTATGAATTGATACTTCTTTTCAAATTTTAAACATACAAAGCAAAAGTAAACCAATTTTTATCCATCTATGAAATATAACAAATATATAAATGGAGGAGCTAAAACATACATGGCCTATGAAAAATGTCAAAAACATTTTAAAGAAAACTGATGATAAAGGAGACAGAGAATTCCGTTATTGTACATTTTTAAGCATCTATTTACATTTACAAAAAACGACCACACTCAAAATCAAATACTCCTATCAAATATCAAAGAACAAAAAATTGACGCCAACATATCTACACCTAATGAATCAAATAAATAATCCATCAAATTAAACAACGTCATCTCATTTCGCATTAACCGGAACCTCCCTGTGTCAAAAGAATAATCTTCTCAGAAAAAAGAAAAGAAAAAATTTGAGAAACAAAGAAAAACTAGAATTTCCTTTTACCTTATGTAAAATCATAGCCATTTTTAATGTTGTTGTTGTGTCATGAGCAATCAACTTTTCCTAATCTTCTCAATTTTTATAGCTTGCCAAGATGAAAGTGTATATCCTTCTCTTCTCTTCAAATTAAAAATTGGAGTAGCTATATACATATTGCACATGAGATGAAAACAGCCTAAAAATATTTATTTTATGTAGCTTATCTTTTAGAACTTAGAACCACGTCAGCCTTTATTCTTATCATCCAAAATAATATTTTCTCCAAACTCACCTAGATAAGAAAACTTACAATATTATTACTAAAATGACATGAGAATTCAAATAGTAAGATGGCAGAAGTTGAGAAAGATTAGGGGGTTTATAATATATATATATATATATATCAAAGAGAAACTATATATTAAAATGTTGGAATTGAGAAAGCTAATTAAGGAGCAACAGAAAAATTGCAAAAATGCGAATGTCCAACTGTTGTTGTCTTTGTTTGGTTTATATATACTAAGATTAAGCATTTCACATTGAATGAATACCACATTCAACATAATTAAAACCATAAGAAGTGGAGTGGGAAAAGAGTTTATCGTGTAAGAGTAATTAAGGGGATAATTAAGAAAGTGGCTATTGGACTTGCCCGTAACGTAATAGGAGTAATAGTACGTGCACATTTACACAAAATATTAATAGGCATTAATCATAGGAAGGAGAAGAAAACTGAAGGAGAATTAGATGCGGGACTTTAATTTGAGTTTTTCACCGTAAGTAAGAAATTTAAAGAATTGCTTCTTTAGTTTTTTGACATAGCATATTTACAAATATATATAATTAAGAGAGTTAAATGAGTGATTTTTGAGCTTTTTTTTAATCATAGCACATAAATGTGAAAAATATAGAGAAAAACCCAAAAAAAGGAGAAAAAAACATAATTGTGCTTCTAGGCCATAGAGAGGTGTCACATCACCTTGTCTATGCCTAACTTTATATTATATATAGATGTAAAATGAAGAGTTCACAAGACGCATTTTTATATTAAAGGTGTTCAATTGAATGATTGATCACAATTAAAAGTAAGATGTCTAAAAAACATTTGCGTCAAGTTGAGGGGCTACTATATATTTGTCCTCTCAAAAAGGTCGAAGAACCTTTATGTAAATTCACATAGAAATTAGGGTTTACCCTCGTACTCGGAAGTCTTTATATAAAGCGGGAGTGATAGAGTAGAAAATACATTCTTAAATTGATAGCAAATATTAATTAGGATTTTTGAAACTGCTTTCCTCTGCTGCGCCTCCTTTTCGTTTTATATACTCCTAGTTTATTTTTAATCATGCCATCACCACTCATGAACCAGTTGAAAATTTATTCAATTAGATCGCTTGCGAAATGGCTCTAAGCCTCTAAGAAAGTTCTATATCGCCTGCAGTACTCTCTTTGTTCTATCAAATCGTAAAATATTTAGTAAACAAATTAACTATCATGGATATCAAATGACGTGCAATTATTAGATGATAGATTTTAGGGATTTATAGAGAGAACAATCCACACATCTTCTCTATTTTTGGAACCTGTATAAAGAATTGTGTTATTACTTCATGAATTTTTCTTTTTTTTAACTGTAAATTCATTGATGGATATGTGATATCGGCATCATGATAAACTATATGTGATATGGGTATTTAAACTTATTTGTCTCTTTATTAAAATCTAAAAATTATTTGAACACATGAAACAAACATTTTATAAATTGTAAATAATTAAATGGAGCCTCATTTAGTAGTGTGTAGGAAAGTTTAGACAAATCTATATATAATATAAAATTTCAAAGATGTATACACGCGACACCTCTCTTTGGCCGAGGATTCTATTTATCTTTTTTCTCCTTTTTTTGACATTTTCTCTTATTTTTCTTAATTATTTTATTTTAATTTAAGTCACTTCATAACTCACAACTCTTCATTTTCATAACTTTTATGTTTAATTAGTAATGTCCATAACTCACATTAAATCTATATGTCTATATAATTTCCTCTCATTGTATGTGCTCTTCTCTTCGAAAGGAAGATTGAGAAACGGTTGGTTGAAACATAATTATATAAATGAGTTAAACGTCGTAGTAATAACATAAATAATGATTGCAATTAAAATGATTAAGACGTGTGCAAATGAAACTAACGGTTGCAATTACAATAATGAAGAGTTATGAGGACAGTTGAGGGTTATAATGATAGATGAAAATTGCTAAGGCTCAACTTGATGGCTACAAGTTTTCCTCACACAGTCGTGTTGATATACTGCAAGTGTTTGAGTTATTAGCAAATCTCTCTTTATCTTCTTTTCTTTTAGTTTACTCTACCAATGTATCTTGATCCTTATTATCTGAAAGTAGATCAAATAACTGTACTACCATATATATTCAGGTTGCTTCGAACTATGATATGATTTGTAGATGAATTTTTGGCGCCTTGCTTCCACATAGTATTAAATTTAACTGTGCAAGGTTTTATGGCATGCTTTACAACAGTCCTTCCGATGTCAATTTGAAGAATTTTTTTCTTTATATTTGAAATATTCAGGCACTCATGAATGGATAGCTAATAGCACGTGTAAGCACTCCTTATACTTGACCTCCATAATTTAGAAGGCATGCTATCTCATTTCAGATTTTTACTCTTGTGAAATCTTTATTGTTTTAGATATTTAAATCTTTATCCTTTTAAACATTTCGTTAGCCTTCTTTTCTGTTAATTTTTGTCAAATGTTCTGAATATCAACGGTCTATGCAAGAAATAGAAGGTGAACTATATTAAGAGCTATGATATAATTTATTGTCATTCTTAAGTTTATGTGGACAACTTTTGTTTCATTGTGATGATCATAAAAAAAATGGTTGGGCAGTGTATAACATGTTACTGGGCTTTTATAACTTTATGTCGAAAAATACTTTTTTGTTTTGTGGAAGTTCCTAATTTTAATATTATCTTTTGAACAGAGTTAGTAGTGACGAGAACCTTTTTGATGCTTGTGTATGGGACTTTCTTATTACTGTGACTCAAGGCTTCATAGCAAACTGGTGTCTTCATGTGAAGAATGTAGGTTTTTACAACTAAGGTACTGTGATTTTTTACCTTTAATCCATAATTGTATCATGTTTCAATTAAATGTGTCAATTCTAAAAGATACTGCAACAATTTTGACCACATCTTTTCTTTTGTTTTTAGGATCCATTGTAGTATTTTGTTTCCCCGTTCATTTATCTATGTTAGATAAGGAAAATCACGTTTTATTACAATTTTTTTTATTGGTAATGTTGAATGAACTTATCAATTTTATGATAGTTATATATAACTAAATGATCTTTAAGTAAGATGATGGACTTATCTTGTGAGTATTAGAGATGAAGCATGAATCTCAAGTGTATATTGATATTTGGCTATTTGGCTGAATGAGCTATTTCCGAATTATATATTATTTATAAATTTTATCTGTTTTTTATTTGACAATTAATTAAGTTATGTCAATAAAAAGTATCTTACCTAACGGCTGACAATTAATTAAGTTATGTCAAAAAAAGTATCTTTCCTAACGGTTGATTTAATTTTATCGTAAAATTAAGGGGATTAGTTTATAAATCATCATTTTCTTTTGTAACCGCGCGAAGCGCGGATAAATCTACTAGTCTATATGCAATATAAAGCTAGTCACAGACAAGGTGAGGTGGCACCTCTCTATGGCTACCATTTCTATTTATCTTTTTTCTCCATTTTCATATTTCTTTTATATTTGTGCTATTTAAAAATAAAAATAAAAATCAAAATTCACTCATAAATAAATCATGTAAGTTTGAGTGTACTTTAATATCCGTTTATGAGCTATTCTACAATTTCAAAAGGTTACCCTCCCCCTTCTAGGATTGGGCTGCTCTCCATTTTTCCCAAGTTCTACCTTGGATTAGAGACACGTGGCATGAGTTTGAATTAATGGCTAAGATTTAATTGACTAAAAAAAGGCCCTAATCATGATTTACATAATTAATAATTTATCCATAAATATATTAAAATTATTTCCTCTCTCTTCCTATTTTACTTTTCCTACGCAAAGAAAATATCTTTTCTCCTTTACCCGATTATTTTTCCCACTTAATTTTTTCCCTACGCATAAATAGACCTCATTATTCAATTGGTGATATTTTTCCATTTTTTTAATTATGATGTTTACTAATTCACATAATATAGACCCCATTATTCAATTGGTAATTGTATATTTATGAAAGAGTTGTCAATATTCTGGAAAATATCACCATTAAAGAGTTATCATACTTGAAAAAAAAGGAATATTAAAAAAGGAAGAGAGAGAGAAAATATTTTACTATATTTATGGATAAGTTATTAATTATATAAACTGTGATTAGAGAGCCTTGCTTTAGTCAATTAAATCTTAGCCATTAATTTTAATCCATGCCATGTGTCTCTAATCTAATGTAAAACTTGGGGAAAATGGAGATATGGGAAATGTAGAGGAGCCCAATCCCCCATTCTCATCATGCACCTCATCAATTAATGAGCAGTTTATGCCGTGTAAAACTGATATTTATAAGAAAGCTCCTCTTATAAATGATTCCAAGCTGAATTTGCGGTCCTAAGCTGGCCAAATTGCTTGCTTCTTCAAATTGCCTTCGTCATTTTCATTTCTAATAAGTCGAGCGATGAAAGGTCCTTGTATCTATTTGACTACATTAATTCACAAATGGACTATGAAGTGCTTATGTACTTTACTTTTGGATGGTATGCTATATTTGTTTCTAACATTTCTGGCGCTTTACTAATTTTATATTTAGCTTTTGCATGTAATTTATTTCTTTTATAATATGGACGTTATAAGAGTTTTAGATAATTGCAAAATAGGATATTATTTATTAAATAGGTAGGACCGAATCTCACACGGGCTCTTGAAGAAATTTGGCCACATTTGCGGGTCATTTCTGTCAGTTTCTCTCATCCTTACATATACGTTTATTTACAAAAGGTAAGAGCTTGCAGTTTGATTTGTTGCATGGTTATAATGTTGTTGATTAATTGCAATTGATGACTTTTCATGATATGGTAGGAAAACTTGTCCCATTTTTGCGGTTGATGAGGAAGTAATTTTCAACTTATTCTTAGATTTAGGATCTTGATATTTTTATTTTTATTTTTATTTTAAACAGTTGCTCTAAGGGAGAGGTTCAAGGCTAACAATCGTTTGTATTTTTATTTCCCTTTTGCTTTTTTTCTTTTTCATATTTTTTCTTCAGTATATCTACTATTTTTTTGCTAATTTGCATGTTAGTTTTACATGTTTACATCAGAAAATGACATGTTTTTGGAGGAAACAAATGTTTTAAGCTAATCCTTAGGGTAATGTTTTTAGAGCAAACAGGCTTGTGCATTCAATTCATCAACCTTGCCCAATTGTGTGTGGCAGGGTTTGTTCTATCTTCATCATGAGACTAGCAAAGGACACATACAAGTTCCACCCTCATCCCCCATTTGAGGAGCCTATCAGCTGTTAGCAGTCGACCATGAAGGCATAGCCACATTGTAAATATTATGTTAGGCCTTGCGTCATTATGAAAGATTAGACATTTCTCTTAAAGTTCCGTTGTAGATAGATAGTTCTAATTACACTCTTATTAGGCTAATCCAAAGATGAATGAAACGCTTGCAATTATCAACCATTAATGAATGCACATAGTTTTAAATGTGCCTAACCATCCAAATTTAACCATCATTAAATTATTAATTTTGTTAAATTTTTATTAAAGGTGAATGAAACGTTGCAACAAATTAATGATTATTATTATTATTATTATTATTATTTATCCTTTCTCGTAAAAATAATCTACTTTCTATATGTGGCGTTAAGTTTCTCCGATATTCTTTTTAAAAAAAAAAAAAAAAAAAAAAAAAAAAAAAAAAAAAAAATTTGAAATATTTCCCTATATTAGGACTAAAAGTCTAAAACTGTTGCATCAAATTAATGACAGCCTATTTGTTACATTCCTCATTACTACTACTATTTACTTCTCTCCCAGAGTTCCTCTACTTTCTTTTCTTGAAAAATCTGATTTACTCTATTATTAGTATTCTTCGTTTACTTGGAAAAAATGATTTACTCCATTATTATTCTTCTCCTTCTATATTTTTTATTATTATTATTATTATTATTATTATTATTATTATTATTATTATTATTATTATTATTATTATTATTATTATTGTTATTATTGTTGTTGTTGTTGTTGTTGGTTGTTGTTGTTGTTGTTGTTGTTATGTGTAATAATGTCACGAGTCAATGAAGATTAAAGAAGATGATGTAAATGACAACACATAATTCTTTTAGATAATTTGTAGAAAATTGAGGGCAGTAACATGAATTTATTTCATTCATCATATTTCGTTTAATATTAATTGTGTTACCAATAAGCAAAAACTCCAAAAGTTATTAATTTAATCCAGTTTAATACTTTCTTTCCCCCTCTATTTCTAATGAATTTATTGTTTACTGAACATGGAATTCATTTGGAATGTGATTTTTTTCCCCATAATAAGTCAAATAAGGCAGGAGAAATCAGGAGATGGGAATTGAAATTTGGACATCCGTATCATTTTTGCATTTCTCAACTTTTCTTTCTTTTTCTAAATGTTTTTTCTTTCTTCTTGATGATTCTGATGTGATAATTTATATGTAGGTTGGTGAACTAAGAAAAATAAGTAAAGAGTGGTGAAGATAGAAAAGAGGAGAATTATGAAAGCTAGAAAAAAATATTTTCCCCCTATTCATTCTTTTTTCTTGGCTTCTCTTAAATTTTGAACAAGGACAAAATTATTAAATACCCAAATATGATTCTATAAGAAAGCCAAAAAAAATTGAAACACTTATATATATAAACTGTATTTACTACGACACATAGAGGTAGATTATTCTTAAAATTTTGCGGAAAGAAAATTTTTTGCGCTGCCTATACTAATAATACAAAAATCAAAATTAGAGAAAAACATATGACTAAGTGTTAATCTAATCAATTTGAAGTTGAAGAACAAAAAAGTCTTTCGAATATTTACTACTCGTGCATGCTCTAATCTAGATGAAACAATAATTTATTTTTATTATGTAGGGGTAATTTAGTAAACTTCACATTGCATTATTGATTTTTTAATATGCGTGTTTATAGCTAAGGAGACACTTATTGTGGGACGGAGGAAGTATATATCTTAGAGGAATTGGGTCATTGAGATGAATAGGGGATTTGAAAAAGGTGTACAAATATTTTATAATTGCTTTTGATGCCAGTCAGCCAAAGGCATTTCTCCAACTGGTGAGAATGTACTTTATCAACTCCATCTTTAGAATTATGTTGAAAGATTAAGCTGAAAGATGAGGCAAAGATCCAGGCGTATCTCGCAAATTTTAAACATATTTGATTTTGTGAACTCTTGATTTATGCTCTATAAGTTCTCTTTTTTGGTCATGGTTCTATAAGTTGAAGTAATATTGAGTATTGATTTTCTTCTAATAGTACATATACCGAGTTAACACACTACTTTTTGTTTTTTTCATAAAATAATTATTTTAGATTTATGCTTATTATTTTTTTTTGTGATTTTTTCATAATGCCATCAAATTAAGACTCTGCCAGCTGCCAATTTGTGACGGCATCCTATGTTGTTCGGATTCTTTAAAAATGTCGAGGGATACTGTATGTCGGATTCTCCAAAAATAGTACATTTTTTGAGAATTCGATACGAATACGAAAACAGTTCTAAACAGACCGAGCAACATAGACGACACATCCTGTACCGCTGCATTAATAATTAAAATATACATTATTGTTGGTGGCAACCAAGGACGGATGATATTCCATTAGGCTCATGGTAATAAATATTGTTTGGAATTCCCTATTTTAGATTAATGTTGTTGTTAATTCCCCTATTTTTACATTACCATTTGAAATATATATATATATATATATATATATATATATATATATATATATATATATATATATATATATATATATATAGACCAATAAATCTATACATGCTTTTTCTCATTTTTTTTGTTATGAACAATATTTAATTAAGAATAAAAAGTGAAAGGATTTATGTAAGATCAAAAATCATGATTATGATTTACAAAAACAATTTCGTTAACTTCTCTTCCCAGTACAATTTCGGAAGATTTCCGTCCGTATAAACCTACAAAAAGATATGCAATGTTCTTATTTAATTTGGATTTTATTCTGTTTTGATTTATAATTTATTTTCATATAAATTTACATTGTATATTCATTTTTTTGTTTTTTTTTGTTTTGTTTTGTTTTTTTTAGTTATTAATTATTTTTATCTTTTCTATATTAACTAAATAAATTTAAGAAAAGATATGTAAGTATAGAAAATCTTATGTGGCCCCTCTCTATGGCCTCCATTGACATTTATCTTTTTTTTTTTTCCTCAATTTTTTGGTGATGTGGCACCTCCTCTTTGGCCAAGAATTCTATTCATCATACTCTCATTTTTTTTTCTTTTTCCCTTCTTTTTTATTTATTTATTTATTTATATCTATGTCAAGAAAATTAAAAATCACGTCATTTGTGAAAAGATGTAACTACCGGTTTTGTGCATTTAGCATGCAACAATCATTGTTGACTGCTCCTTTCTTATCTCTAACGTTACTTTTCTTTTTATGCCTGTTTGTATTCCACACTTGAGGGTGTTTCTAAATAAATTTGGTCATTATTGGACAATTTAAATATTTTATGAATACACTTTTCAGTCACATATTCTCAATGCCTGATTAGGCCATTCATTTCAATAAATCATATTTCGAGAAGCCTGCAAAATTGGAGAGGCTGGTGGATTCAACGGGTCTTAGTCATGTATATATCTTAGGGGAATTGGGTCATTGGGATGAATAGGAGATTTGAAAAAAGTGTACAAATATTTTATGATTGCTTTTGATGCCAGTCAGCCAAAGGCATTTCTCCAAATGATGAGAATGTTCTTTAGCAACTCCATCTTTAAAATTATGTTGCTGAAAAATGAAGCAAAGATCCAGACGTATCTCGCATGTTTTAAACATCTTTGATTTTGTGAACTCTTGGTTTATGCTCTATAAGTTCTATTTTTTTTTCTTTTTTTTTTTTTTTGAGTTGAAGTAATATTGAGTAGTGATTTTCTTCTAATAGTACATATACCGAGTTAACATTCTACTATTTGTTTTTTTTTTTTTTGTTATTAACTATTTTTGTCTTTTCTATATTAACTAAATATAAATAAATTTTAGAAAAGACATGTTCAACTGCGCGAAGCGCGGTCAAGTTAACTAGTTATAAAGAATCACAAAAAACACAGGAGTTGTGATTTAACTAGATGGAAGTTTGTTGTGTTGAAATTTGTTGGATCAAGTATTGTGACATAGCAAAATATGCCAAATATATGTCTTTGTTAGGTCGACAGCGTACACTTTATGGGTCAAAATTAATACATTTAGAGCGTAAAATAAGTGGATATAACCAAATTTTGGTGAGTAATTTTTTTTTTTTAATTAAACGACCACCGTATACGGTGTCTATTTTATTAATATAAATAAAATAAAAACTGTACAAACAAATAAAGCAAAAGACAACAAAAAGGAAATAGTAAAGTGAACGGACAGGTCTAGAACTTGCATTAAAACACCCAACAACTACCCAAACTCGACAAGCTTCCAGTTCGTATCAGTCCCCGACGTCCGGCAACGCTTGATTCAATTCTACAATCAGTCTAAGTTCTGGTAATACCATTGTTGCTTTCTATTAATAGATCTTCCTTTTCCTCACTTGCTTTCGATTCTCTTATTCTTTGTGAATGAGGTGCTTCTGTTTATTCGTATCCACCCCCAATTTCTTAGTTGATGCTTGTTGTTGTTGAATACTCTATTTCCGATCTGATTTCATCATCAGGCTTCTAATTCATCTACACCTTTAAATCCAGTTTGTTTGTGTAAATAGCATGTGAATCTTTGATTGATGCCAATTTTATGTTCCTCAAAGCTCTCACCAGAGACTTGGCTAGCAATCATAAAGAGTATGCCTCCAGATTCAATGGGCTAAATATCACAAAGTTTACTCTCTATAACAATGTAGATTCTGTAGCCACTTCTGAGTATGCAATCCTACCTGTTTCTCTAGTATTGATATTTCTTCAACGGGATGAGCCAAGCTAATACCACACGTTTGAAGAAATGCCAATACCTGAGTCATAGTTATAGTCTTGCAATCCTCAGATGCCCCAACTCACTCTTTGCTGATCCTTAGATTAGGTATCTGTTGTTTGTCCAAATTGAGAATTTTCCTCCCTGCACTAGGTAGTTCAGAAAAAGAATAAAACTTTAGAGTACCTGCAAAATCAAAAGCAATGTTAGTTGAAAAAAAATCAGCCAAGGTATTGCCTTCTCTGTACACATGTTAGATTACCACATTACAATTCTCCTTATTCCCTCAACATGTGACACAATACACTAAGGAGTCACCCATAACCCTTCCACAACATTTTTGAGCAGTAAGGAGTCTGTTTCCACAATTAAAGGAAGTAATTCATTGTCAATGCAGTATTTCATCCCCTCCAATATTGCCCTTGCTTTAGATACAACATTTGTGGTTTCTCCTATTTCCTCACTTTGAGCATAGATGAGATCTCCTTGCCTATTTCTAATACAAAACCCATAGGAACTGGCACCAGGGTTCCCTCTAGATGCCGCATCAGTGTTACACTTAATCCATCCATCAGGAGGCAGCTTTCAGTACATTACCTTGGTTATAAATCTAGGATTATACTTTTCCAGAAATGCTACAATCTCAGGCCATAGAAAAGGAACATTTTTTAGCCAGCATATCTCATCTTCGTAAGGTAAAATAAATGATTATTTGCCTCATGCACCACCTTTTTAAAGCTAACCCTTTCTCCATGCTTAATCTTATTCCTCCTCTTTCATAATTCCTAGATAACCATAGCAGGAAGAGCTTGTATAGTTGGCTTTAACTTTTCACCACAATTAATGTTCCAAAAACGTCTGATTTCTTGTTGTACCTGAATCAAGTTCATCTGTATACCTGCTGCTTGCAGGAAAACTTGTCAGACTCTTCTTGCAAAATTACTACTCAGAAACAAATGCTGCATTGTTTCAATGTGAGGGGATGTCACGCCCCAGTCTCGACTGGGACGGACTACATTCTATATGCGTCTACTATGAACCTGTATCGAAGGAACATGACGTAGTAAAGTCTGAAAATATGTAAACATGATCTATAAGATTATGTCTGTATAACTGGACATAAAACATGTACTCACTAAACCTGACCACAGACGTCTATGAAGCCTCTACGAACATCTAACTGATATAACATAGTTGGGACAAGGTTCCGTTCTACCCAAAATCTCTAATATCAATGATAATGCTAGACCTGACTCAGCCTCAAGTAGAATGGAGCTTACACCATCTCGCGGAACATTTGTACCATCTACAATGGATGCCTGCCACTGGGTATACCTGAAACTACAATGTGAACATAAACAAATGCAGCGCCCCCGGCCAAAGGACATCAGTACGGAAAGATTGTACCAAGTACATAAGGCAGACATGAAACATAACAATAAGACATATCAATGAAAGAGACACAAATTAACCTGAAACCTCTGTATTGCCACTAAGGGTCACGATATGCATAATGATTATACTTATGTATGATGCTACTCTACAGGGATATATTATTTATATCGAGCCGCCCTTTGGAGCTAATATCAACAACATAACCCTAACTACCCGACCGACCGTAGCTCGGTGGTAAATACACAACTGCCCAACGCATGTAACATAACAAACATATACTGTAAAAAAGAAAGATGAGAATCAACCTGTAGACTTCTGTCTTACCACTGAAAGCCATAACGTGTATGGTACTATAACTTCCTACGTATAACTGTGGTATGTCTTATACATCTATAATGTTACTGTACTAACTACCTCATCATCGTAACACTATCTTCCCAACTGATCATTGGTAATTGCCCAATCGATTATCGCTCGAAGGTAGAACGGGAATCATGTGTATTCATATGCTGCGGCATGCAACCCAATCCAAATGTCTGTACATATGTTGCGGCATGCAACCCGATCCAATTATCTGTACGTAGTTGCGGCGTGTAGCCCGATCTAATTATCTGTATGTATGTTGCGGCATGCAACCCGATCCATTATCCAGACATGTGTTGCGGAACGTGCAACCCGATCCGTATTCAATGCATGATTTGCGGAACGTGCAACCCAATCCAATCTCAAGACATGTACCACTACGATTACCTTTAGTTCTTTCTATATCAAGTAGCTAATAAGTACACAAGAGTTCTCTGAGAAACGTATCGTAACTACTTGAGAAGCTATAAGGCCATTGTATACCTTGTCAAAGAGTCTACCATCCATATTTGTCTCATAATCCATAACCTTTCATTAAAAGCAAGTATTTGGATTTACCAGAATAACATAAGGCAGTTTTGTGTTCCAACTATCGTCGTATACATCACCTTATCATGAAGGTGGTGGCAGATCTAGCATGCTAGGTGGGGGTTCCATTGAACCCCAACTTTCGACACGAAACATAAATTTATGTGTAAAAATTTATTAAAACCGTAATAAATAACCCATAACTTTTAAAATATGACAGGTTTACACTAAGCATCTTAAGGTTGAACCCGCAGATTTTAAATCCTAGATCCGCCTCTGTCATGAAGTATAGTAATAATCCACCCGGAGTACAAGGGACATGAGAAGTAACTGTTCAATACACTTAAAAGCTCTGCTATCAAGAAGTGAATAAGAATCAAGGACATTTTCGGCTATCATGAATGGAATCGTGAGCAAGACTTTCATTATGCTTCACTTACATTAAGGACATGCCAAAAGAAGGAAAGGGATAGCCTTCACATACTATCGTTTATCTTAAGCATCTTTCATAGTTGACAACACTTTATGACCTCTTTCATTATACTTCGTATACCATCCATGTCTTCATACTTATGGGAAACTCTAATTTCATCATAACAACTTGAAGCTTGACTATATGAGTAAACGCTTGAGTGTACCAAATCTAGACATATACCATTTCTTAGGAGGCTCACAAGACTTACAATAAGAAAGCAACACATTCATCAGCTGTAGACAACTCATGGTCCATATAAGAAACAAACAACACACGTTGTGCCATAGGGGAGTCAAAGAATAGCCTTACGTACCTTGATTCAATCTCCGAATGACTACGACTAGTCAAGCCTTCCAATATACACTCAACCTGTTTAAACAGGCTGATATTAACTCAACAATAGCTCAACCAAATACTACATTTATACTAACACTATCGTTAAGCAATCAAAGAGCGACGAGCTCCCGAGGCTATCTACAATGGTGTACTTCATACCCGACCTCCTTTAAACAACTACAAGCTTTATATGAGCTACCAAACCCCATCAATCTCCGGAACATAAGAAAATAACCATTAATCCACTTATACAACTACTACGACTTGAACTCAAGTCTTCCGATCACCGTCCCGTGAATTCTACAAATTGAACATATCGATACGATCCTTATGGTTATCTCTACAACGATAAGAAGCTATTACATACCTTAACCATGAAGGAACCAACCAATTCTCTCCCGAACCTATACGCTACGACAACCGTAAAAGAATACAACATTGCTTCTTAAGCTGTTACACGTTTTTGGTGTTTCAAAGGAATTCCCAAAGTGGAAGAATGAATTCCCCAAAGTACGAAAATAGTGTTGACTTGCTGGAATGTTTTCTTTTAAGATAAATATGGAAAAGATTCTAGGACAATGTACAGTATCCCTTCCCTTATGCAAAAATGCCAAAACAAATGAATTAAAAGCTCATGGAATATTATAAGCTTACACGTGTAACTCCCCTAAGAACTACCCCTTTGTTACTCCTCACCTATTCATGACATAATCATGCCACCGCTCACTTATGTGCATGCATTTTATTAGGCCACTTGTCCATAACACATGTGGGCGATGCCCACATCATAATTTTCCAACAACCCCAATTAACTCTTGATCTCAATTCACTTAAATATTGTACAAAATATATTTATCAAACTCTAATTTTGTTCCACCCAAATATAAAGAGTACAAAATTTTGTACTATTAATTCTCAAAATGGAAAAAAAATATAACTTTCGAATGAGAAAATAATCTTTGTTCTTGTAACAAATAAAATCACATTTATAAACTTTCCCATGTCATGTATAAATAATTTAGGACGTATCCGAAAAATAGTAATAATAAAAACTAGCTAAATCATATTTATCAAATTTTCACCAAAAAAATGTTTGACTTAAAAGAAAATATCGTATTAAGAAAATATATAACGGTTTCAAAATTCATCAAACTTACGGGCCTTATACCTATAGCCTCATGAATGACCTTAATCTCTTCAAGCTCATATTGATTTACTATCATGCATCCTAAGGTACGAGGTGTTACATCGGAATAGCCTTACATACAGAGGCGGATCTAGGATTTAAAGGTGGCGGGTGCCATAGTTTTCTTCAATGTACATCTTGTTAAGAACGTGTATTTGGGTCGAGTCCATCTCTTTTTAGTTTATTCAGGTCAACATAATAGGCTTTTTTTTTATTTGCAAAAATGAAATTACATCTCAAAAATCAAGAAACGAACATAATTAGCATCTTAAACAAGGAATCACACCCATCAATAACAAAAGTAAAATCAACATTTTCACCATGGGACTTGCATCTCTTATGTATATTAAAAAATGAATTTGCACAAGTAAAATAACATCTTCAATAAGGGAATTACACCAATCAAAATAAGAAAAATAATAGAAAAACTCTTCAATAGGTAAATACACCCCACAAGTAAATGTAGAATTAGATAAACTACAAGTTCTCAAAAATAAATCATAAATTTCATGTTTTTCCTAAGCAGTGCTTACGAAATTTTCATCTAAATTTAACTAGTAAAGTGATTTAAATTGAATTTAACAATTATAGAATAGCATAAATTTTTATAATACACTCCCTCCATCCATTTTTATTTGTCCATTATACTAAAAATATATGTTCACTTTTACTTGTAAGTTATACAGTTTGAAAAACCAAGATATAATTTATCATTTTATACCTATTTTACCCTTATTATTAAGTACTCCAATTCAGTTCTCATTTTTTTGTTGCTTATTAAGAGTGTCCCAAGTCAAATATAGACAAGTAAACATAGACAGAGGGAGTAATAAACAAAAGAAATTATAAAAAAAAAAAATTAAATTTTGATCTCAATCCAAAATTCTCATTGAGACCCAAGTTTTTCGATTTAAATACTAACAGAATTGAGATTAAGAGAAATGCTTAATTTAAGGGATTTTGAAGTTTCTATTTGTGTGTTCTCGGTAGTGATCACAGATAAAATAATAGAAAAGAGGAAAGACAATATAAATAATAAAAAGATAAATAGAAAATTGGGAGAGCCGAAAAGAGAATTGCTGGTACAAAGGAAGTAGAAAGCAAAAAGAAAAACGGGAGTCGTAAAATGTTCAAGATAGATTCAAACTTGTGTCTGCCAGCCGTGACACTTTTGTCTAATTTTACACTGGGGGTGGGAGGATCAAATATTTAACCTAATTTAAGAAAATTACAACATAAGTATATAAAAAAATTATTAATCTAGGGGTTGCCATGCCAACCCCACCCTTTAGGGTAGATCTGCCCCGGCTTACGTACTATGAATCTCAACGAAACCCATTCTCTTCGATTCATTTAACCTCTAACTCACACGTAACCTCTTTAAAACTGTTATAAACATTCTATAACCTCACGAATGACCTTTATCCCTTCAAGCTCATATGGATTTACTATGACAAATCCTAACGCTAAGGTACGGGATGTTACAGGGGAGGCACAATAATAACATCTAGAGACAATAAGAATCCTTATGTGTCACGACTCATTTTAGCCTAGGTCATGCGGGCACCTACCATTCCCCCCTCGGTAGGCGAACCCTTAACTCAACGTTCACAATCAATAAATATAATAAAAAGCGGAAGTAAATGAAACCACCCAAGTATCTGGTCTGGTCATACAAGAGCATCTAAATCCGAATAACTCTGGTCTGAATAATAATACATAAAGTGTCTCAAATCATGTCTTGAAAGGAAAGTAAGACATAAACAATAGAAGAAGTCTCGAGGTCGGCGGACGCCATGCTCACCTCGGAAAACTCGTAGAAGCCGAGGAGTCGATCGGCCCACGAGTCGGAGAAGAGATTCGGTTTCGATACTCGCATTCATAAAAAGAATGCAACAGCAAGTGCGAGTCCAAGACGAACAACGATCGGTAGGCATCATAGGCCGACTAAGCATAGTTAACACAATTTAGAAAATAACGCAGATAAACAAGTAGAACAATCAAGCATGAAACAATATAATCGTAACCGAGTATCCATCAACACCACCGGTGCCTACTTCCCATTTCCCATCCAAAGTCTCGAAATGCGCCAAAACGCATTGGGAACCGAACCAATCATACATACAAGTTCTAAACAATCATCCGGACTTCTCGGAGTTGACGAAACTCCGTAAAAGGTCCGTTTGCCCAAAAGTCAACCTCAGGTCAAAATGAGTCAATAAACGCTCGAAAATGGCGAAAGTGCCAAAAGGGACTATAACGACCAAATGGGTCGTTACATTATCCTTCTTAAATTATAATCTGTAGGTATAATGTGATTCCATAACCTCCATATGAAAAAAGAAATCTTAAAATGAAATCCACAGATACTTATATTCTTCACTGGTTTCTGGACACTTAGCGTTGCACGTGTGTCCCAAACTCAAGTAGTACAGATCATATAAATCATATTAAAGTTGTAGTTTAGTGAGTCACATAGAATCTGAAGTGGGAAGGTATAAGTTTTAAATTGATGAACGATACACCTATTCGAATGACATATTGTCGAACACTCATTGATCCATTAGCAAAATTTCTAAAAACTATTGACTATTGAACAAAGTCAAATATATATATATATATATATATATATATATATATATATATATATATATATATATATATATATATATATATCTTACCGAACTTGAAATGGAACCTCTTGTCGTTCAATATAGAGAACCGAAAAGCTAAAGAACCAAAAAAATGGAATTTATAAGTGAGTTTTTTTTTTAATTGTTTTTTATTACATGGGGGTAGGGGAAGGAGAGGGATTACAATGTGGGGATTCGAACCGTCACCAATAAGGTGAAAGTTCAGATAGCCAACTAACTGAGCTACTAAGTCCCTACTATAATAGAGTGATTCAAAGAGGCTTTAATAATTTAAAAGGTATCTAAGAATTGCAGAAATTTCTAAATAAAAATGAGAAAAGAACTGAACAGTAATTAATAAAAGGAGATAAGCTAAAAAATGAAAAGGCAACAATTTATAAGTAAAGTAAGATGATAATATGAAAAAGCTACACGATATACTTACTGGTTTGAGAAAAAAATGAGCAAACAAGACGAGAGTAACATAACTAAAGGTTGATATTAAAATATCATAGGACGAAAACTCTTCCAAGTAAACAGTAGGCTAACATTAAGTAGTTCAAATTAATCATTTAAGTAGTAGTGAAGGCTTCATAATGAGAAAAAGAAGAACATTTAGTTCATCAAAACTCATAAAAGTCATCGAAAGGCTGGAACATATCTATAGAAAAAGCAGAAATTTCGACAACAACATCTAGCGTGGTGGGCTTTAGTTAACTAAACAAAAAATTAAGCATAAATAATTTCGATTTAAAACTCAAGAGTGAAATCTTAGTTCATTCGTACAAAGATTCCTCCTCGAATTGATACAACAAGGGCAAAAATATTTGTTAGTAAAAATGTGATATATTGTTGCCCATCGGTATTCTTTATATTAGTGGCTTTTTTCCCTCCATATGTATCTTCTAGAGCAATTCCATAACTTTCAAATAACTTGTAAAAAGAAGTTCTTGAAGGAAGTTTCAGGAAAGAAGAAGGAGAAGGGACTCTGAGTTGCCATCAGTTATATATTTTCTTTATATAGCGTTTAAAGTGACTTTCTATATGTCTCACCATTAATAATAAACTTAGTACTTATGTATCTTTCAACTGTAAAGGTTAATGCTTACTGTGATGACCCGCCACGTCATCATACCACCTAGGCGCCATGTGGAACTATTTTTGCCATGTAAGAAGCTTATGTGGATGCTTACATGGAAAGGTGGTGACATGTAGAAGGTTAAAGAAATATGGAGATTTCTCATGGAAGACCTTAGAACCTTATGGAATTGCATGGAAAGTCCTTAGAATAGTCTAGTTGTGTAGAGATTTCTAGAATAGGGGCTTATTTGTAAATATATAGGGACTTGTACAATAATTATTATTTATATACTAGTCCCCAGGTGAGTAGTATAAATAGGATGGTTATTCATTTGTAAACCATCAAGCAAAAATCAATCAACTCTTATATAATAAAAAGCTTCCTTCTAGCAAATTTCTCTTGTCTTTCTCAATTACTATTCCCTTAGTGATCTTGAGTGCAGTGATCTAGGCTTATTGGCATAGCAAGATCGTGAGCACGTTGTACAAGAACGTGAGCGAGTTGTCAAGTGCCGCACGTGCGCTTAGTTGAAGACTAAGGACGTGACAACGTGGTATCAGAGCGAAGGTTACGATTAAGGGAATGACAAACGACTGAGAAATCAACGCTGCTAAAACCCAAGCCAACGTCATCCAAGATGCTGCTGGCAAGAATGGCCATAACAAGAAGACGATTGCCACCAACCAAAGCCAAGAGGTGCCACCAGAGGTTGTGTCAAATGAAAGGCTTACATCCCAAGAACCATCTACCACTAAGGCGAGCGAGGATGACGTGGAGGTCCTGTCCGAGGACGCCTCGCTTCAGAAAGAAAGGGTTATGAAGGTTAATGTGGTGATGGACGCCATCGACATATTTGGCCAACGTTTGGGCAAGGTGGAGGGCACTCTTGCGTTCTTCGAGGGCATACTCTTGAAGAAATTGAAAGCATCCGAAATGACTTGGAGGGCGTATACGGTACGGGATTGAGGTAAAGCAAACCATCACGCCTTGAAGTGCGGACTCATAGAGCGTTGAGTACTATCGATGCCATGAAGGCAAAGATAGTGGCACTTAAAGAGCAGGTCAACGTTGGTGTGACCAAGGCAGCCAACAATGTTGTCGTGACGAGGGAGGCTAAGATCGAAGCTCCCAAGCCACCAGTATTCAGAGGGGTTCGTGATGCACAAGAGGTGGAGAACTTTCTTTGGCACTTGGAGAACTATTTTAGGCATGGAAAAGTGAGGGACGATGAGGCCAAGATCAACACCGCTACAGAGACTGCCATGCTATGGTGGAGAAGAAAGGTCGTCGATGCTGAGAGAGGTCGATGCACAATTTGCACGTGGGATCAGTTCAAGAATGAGTTCAAGCGATAGCTCTTACCAAGTAATGTCTTGTACGAGGCAAGGCACAAACTTAGGGAGTTGAAACAAATGGGGAGCATACGAGACTATGTCAAGGAGTTCACCACCCTTATGCTTCAAATTCACAACCTCACCAATGATGACTTATTGTTTCACTTTATAAATGGGTTGCAAAATTGGGCTAAGCAGGAGTTGCAACGCTATCAAGTTGCTAACATAGACCAAGCCATAGTAGAGGCTGAGTCTTTAATGGACTTCCGGCATGACAAGCATGACAAAGGCCAAGGCAATGAGTCAAGGGGTAGCGATGCCAAAGGTGGGGGAGACCGTGGCGAGAGTAGGGAGTCGCAACAACCATACTCCAAGAATCAAAGTACGAACAAGTTCGACGTCAAGAAGTCAAGTGTCAGGGCTATGCCGAAAAGAAGGCATAGAACGAGAAGAAGGGATGCTACTTATCCGGAGGGCCGCACAACTTCAAAAATTGCCCTGACCTGAAGAGCCTTAGCGCTATGGTGCGTGAAAGTCATGAGCAGACGCAAGGACAGAGTACGGGAATCGCACAGTTGGGGACGATTAGACTATGTGGCGCTGTCACGAAGCAAGATAGTCAAACCAACAATAATAAAAACCAGTACGTGGATCTCACCATCAATAACAAGCCCGCTCGTGCACTGGTAGACACTGGGGCGACTCATAATTTTGTGACCGAGGCCGCAGCGAAGAGACTAGAGTTGAAGCTCGCTCCAATTAACGCCCTCGTCAAGACCGTGAATGCTAAGCTAGAAAATGCTCATGGTGTAGCCAATGGTGTTGGTGTTAAATTGGGAAATTGGAAAGGTACGACAAACTTTACCGCCACTACTATGGATATCTTTGACATTGTTCTGGGGCAAGAATTCTTTAGACATTGTCATGCGATGATCGATCCGTACCTCCAACGTCTCTTGGTCATGGAGCGAGAAGGCGCTTGCATGGTGCCTATAGTGACTATGTCGCATGTGAGCGATATGAAGACTTGTGGCAGTTTAAAAACAAGAGTCGAGAGTTTAAGCAGCAGCAGTGCGCCGCGGTCGTCGCAACATCAGGTGGGGGAGAGTGTGATGACCTACCACGTCATCATGCCACCTACGCGCCATGTGGAACTATTTTTGCCTTGTAAGAAGCTTATGTGGATGCTTACATGGAAAGGAGGCTAGCTTATGTAAGAAGGTTATAGAGAAATATGGAGATTTCTCATAGAAGACCTTATAACCTTATGGAATTGCATGGAAAGTCCTTAGAATAGTCTAGTTGTGTAGAGATTTCTAGAATAGGGGCTTATTGGTAAATATATAGGGACTTGTACAATAATTATTATTTACATACTAGTCCCTAGGTGAGTAGTATAAATAGGAGGTCATTCATTTATAAACCATCAAGCAAAAATCAATCAACTCTTTTATAATAAAAAGCTTCCTTCTAGCAAATTTCTCTTGTCTTTCTCAATTACTATTCCCTTAGCGATCTTGAGTGTAGTGATCTAGGCTGACTTGGCATAGCAAGATCATGAGCAAGTTGTGCAAGAACGTGAGCGAGTTGTCAAGTGCCGCACGTGCGCTTAGTTGAAGACTAAGGACGTGACAACGCTTACCCACGTAATTGTATCACGAGTAGTATTTTCAGCCATATGTTTTCTCGTTATATAGAGTTCAAAATGACTTTTTATATGATTATTATCCATTAATAATCACAATATTTAGTAGTTATGTAACCTTCAATTACAAGAATTACTGTGTATCCACGTAATTACATACATAGATATGCCTCTCAATTGGTTTTGACTTTTCAATCACATACTTAAAATTTACCCCAAAAAAAAAATTCAAAGAAACTCTTGCAAAGAATCAAAAACTGAAACTTAAATGACAATGGATAGATATAAATTCTACCTTTGCAATATGCCAGTAATTACTCAGAAATGGAAGTAACTACAAGAAAGTGAAACTGCACTAATAATGAATTTGCAGTAAGTATTTGGCAGATACATGACCTTTGCAATACACCAATAATTACTCAGAAATGGAAGTAATTACAACAAAGTGAAACTGCACTAATTAATGAATTTGCCGTAATTATTTGGCAGATACAAGAATTTCATGCCAATGACTTTCCATTTAATTAATTCATTTATCATTTATTTGAAGTGAATTTACTATTAGTACTATAATTTTTTTTTTTTTTTAAAGTAGTACTTAAATGAGGGGTAAAAATATCTTTCAATCTTTGAGGGACATTTTGGTAATCCTACTTTACCTAAGGTGTTCCCACTTTTAGTATAATGTAATGTTCTTCCCCTTTATGTCTCATCATATCCCACACAATGTTTACAGTAAAAGTTGCCTGTACTAGTTGGCATCCACCATGGTTTATCCCAAGTCCATTGCAACTGTTCAATATGAATCTCCTCCCTGATATGCTCCACAATCTCATTTGGGAATGATTGCTGTAGTAGATTGTCCTTCCATTTCCCATCCTCTATCAATTCAAAGAACATCCACCAAGCTCTCATTAATATAAAAATCAGAAGGAACTACATGATATAGAGCTCTAACTTTGTCCAGTTCTCACGCCACACATTAGTAGTTCCTGCCTTTATTTGCCACCAAATTTCATGTTCCACTTCTTCTCTAACTACAAGCATCTTCTTCCAGACCTGTGTCCCTCCTTTCCACTGTACCAAATTAGGCATCTCTTTCTTGCGATATTTATTCCACATACCCATAGAGAATTTGTAGTTCTGAATCTCCACCAAAACTTAGCAAATAGAGCATTGGACACATCAAATAATGATTTAAACCCCAAACCAACTTCTTGAGTTGGAATACATACTTCCTTCCAGGTTATCCAATGTCTACTCCTTCCTTCAGATTTGTTACTCCAAAAGTATCTAGCAAAAATCTTATGGAGCTCATTTAACACATATTTTGGGGGTGCTAGGACTGAAAGTAAGTGAACTGGCATGGTTTGTAGTACACTTTTTATCAAAATTGCCTTTCCTCCAAAAGAAAGAAGTTTACCTTTCCATGAATTCAATCTTCTTTTAACCTTCTTGATCAAGTCTGAATAGTAGTCCTTCCTTTTCCTAGCATGAAAAACAGGACAAGCAAGATATGTGAAAGGGAAATGACCCCTTATAAAACCAAAGAATATCTCCCACTGACCGAATGATATCATTGCCCGCTTTAGCATTCATGTAATAAGAACTCTTATCTTTATTAATGAGCTGTCCAAATGTTTTCTCATAATCTCTCAAAACTGTCATAATTTTCTAAAGTGAATCTGAGTGAGCTGATGCAAAGATGATTGTGTCATCAGTATATGCCAAATGGTTAAGAGGATTAGACCATTCTGGCATGCCATACCCAATGAACCCATTATCATCAAATATGGAATTCAGAGCTCTAGATAACACCTCAGCCGCAAGAAGGAATAAAGTAGGAGACAAAGGACACCCCCCCCCCCCGGCCTGCTTAACTCCTCTAGAGGACTTAAAGAAGCCAGTAGCTTGCCTATTCAGTAACATAGAATACCAATTATTAGAAATTAGCCCCCAAATAAGATTTAATGAAATGTTCTGCAAAACCCTTATTCCTTAGAACATGCAGAAGGTATTTCCAAGAAACTCTAGCATAGGCCTTTGCCATAACCAGCTTTATCACCACATTAACATGTTTCACCGTAATTCTTATATTAGAAACAATCTCTTGAGTAAGAAGAATGTTCTAAAAAGTGTTTCTACCTTTGACAAAACTAGATTGATTTGAAGAAATCAAGGCTAGTATAAATTTTTCCATTCTTCCAAGAACCACCCTAGATATCACCTTAATAATGAAATTGGATAGGCTGATTGGCCTCATATTAGAAAATGAATGAACATGATACCTTTTGGGAATAAGCACAAAGTTAGTATGATTGACAGATTTTCGAAGTTCAGTTCCATCAAAGAAAGATCATATCACTGCATGCACATCATTACCAATAATGTCCCAACACTGTTGATAAAACAAACCTGTAAAACCATCAGGCCCACTAGCACTATCCCCGCTAAGAGTAAAAACAGCTTGTTTGACCTCCTCATGAGATGGATAGGAACATAGCTCCATGTTTTGTTCATGAGAAATCAAGGATGGAACATGCTTGAGCATATCAAAATCTGTGTGATCATCCTCCTGAGCGAATTGTTTTTGCAAAAATCTGACAACTTCCTCTGAAATTTGCTCCATAGAATCCAACCAAACACCACAGCCATCATGAATCCCTTTAATCAATAAGTTCCTCCTTTTCCCAGTAACATAGTTATGGAAAAAAGCAGTATTTCTATCTCCTTCAGTATTCCATGAAAACCCTGCCTTCTATTTCCAATACTGTTCCTCTAAATTAAGATATTGTTTCATTTCAGCTTAAGCCTTTTGAAGAACAATTCTATTCACAACAGTAGGGTCCTCTTCAAATAAAGCTTCCTTAATCTTCACTATCTCTTCTATAATTGCATGTTGTTGGAAATGTCACCAAAAGTTTCTCTGCTCTATTGTGATAGCACCCCTTTAAAACGAACTACGTCAATAAATAAATTATGATATTAATTTTATTCAAAGTCTAATTGAATCAGGATGGATTAAACAATAAACCATAACCCATTCATTAACTAAGTTTTGCGATTGAATAGCTACACTCGGGTCAAATTAAACCCTATATTATTAAATATTGAGTCAGTTGATATACAAAATTACTTAATCACTTAAATTACCTCTAGAATGTACAAGCTTTTGAATCTTTATTCTTTCATATAATTGATTAGATTTTCTTTTTTTAATCTTCATCAATATATTTTTATATTATT
>NC_081351.1:44269455-44278343 GCF_029784015.1 Lycium ferocissimum | reverse complement strand
GGCGGGAGAATCTTCAAGGCAGCAAACGCTCGTGCTCACCCTAGAAACTCGCAGCAATACTGATTACGACGATCAGCCACGTGAGATGGAGACGGTTGACTTGATACTACGCATTCATAAAGGAATGCGCAAGTGCGAGTCGGTACAATACAACGGTGCGGTAGGCATCATCGGCCGACTAAGCATAGCTAACATAATTCAGACAATAAAGCAAGATAGGCAGACAAACCAACAAGTATAAGTCAAACATAATCGAAGCCAAGTATACGTCATCACCTAAGTAGAGCATCTAATCCCAAATATGCCTAGTCTCAATTATATCAAGTCCGAATCCAACATTACAAGTACAACACCAAAACATCTCAATGTAAGCCATGATACAATGCAATGCAATAATGTATGGATGCAATGCAACACCATGCAAGTGCTGTGTACACATGTACTCCAGACGAAAATATCGACATCTCGGTAGCACAACCCAAGATGACTCGCGAAGTCTAAGTGTCACTCGTCTCTGATCTTTGTCTAACAGATAAACGAGACCCTGAATCTTCGCCCACGGGGGGTTCCCACAGGCACCACCCTGGGGGACCTGCGGAGTCCATGCACTCACTCAATTCACGATTCCAGAACTAACATCGGATAGCAGACTCTCACGTCACTTTCATTTTAAAAACGAGCCCAGGTCATCACAATATTTCATCAAGTACCAATAGTGTCTCAACAGTATATCATAAGAATGAGAGTGTGTGCAATGCATGTATCAACATCAATAATCATGCTCAATATTACAAGTACCAACAATGGGTACGCCAACAATATATCAGTATCACAAGCACCAACAGTGGGTACGCCAACAATATCATAATCAAGATGGAACAACAGATTCCAATATCTACTAACAACATGTGGCATCAAGCAAACACAATAGAACAATCAAATCACAACACAACGGGGTGGCTAGCCCCAATCACGCAATAGAGCCCAACTTAAGACAATATCCAACCCAACTTCATATCCAAAGGTTTACATGCTTTTTCCGACAATATAATCTAAATATATACTTCGCTATACGAAGTCTCACCAAGGGTAACCTATAACCTACCTAGATGGCCGAATAGCAGACACCAACAATCACTCTTTAGCCTTGCCTTTTCTTTGAGCCTCAAGATAAAAGAAGTCTAGGCATATTCAAAATCTAGATTAGAAACCATGAAGATCGATACTAATATTGCTATCATTCAAACTAGGTCAAAACCAACCCTAGAATTTGGGAAAACGGGGCCCACAAGGGCAAAACGAAAAACTCGAGGGTAAAATATCAAATTAAACACTAGGTGATCAAAACCCATCAACTAATTGCTAAAGTAACTCAAAGATTCCCCCAATTTCGACATTCAAGTAAAACCCCTAATTTGGGTATAAACCCTAACTCTTTAATTCAAGGATTCAACATTAATAATGGGAGATATATGATTAACAACCTTAGATACATCATAATCTAGCATAAACTCAATCAATTAATCAAGATTACAAGCCTCGAAAGAAGAACTCATAAAAACTCTCTTTTGATCCACAAGTTCTTAAAGAAACTAGCATATTTTATAAATTTCCTATGTTGATTAATGGAATAAGGAATGGTGATTAAGATGGAAGAACTTACCACAATGTTTCTCCCCCAAGAATGCCTTGAAATGCTCCCAAAAGTTCTATTTTCGGAGCGGGTAATGAATGAAAGACATAGGGCTTTTTAACTAAGAAATCTGGTCGGTCGGCCGCTTTCGCGGGCAGGCCAGCGCTTTCGCGCTACTGCTTCAGTGGGTCGGATGTGCTTTCGCGCGCGCTTCCGCGCTACCGCTTTTGCGCCAAAGCGGTCACCAGTCTTCCAAACTTGAAATCGACCTTCGGAACCATCCTGGAACCTCCCGAACACAAACCAAATATGTAGATATACATAAAACCACACTACGAACGCACTCGTGGCCTCAGAATTCCTATTGGATGTCTTGTTGATCGAGTCAATCCCTGATACCTCAAATTCAACTTCCCAACCCAAGTTCGTAAAATGCACTCGAGTGCATTGGGACTCGAATCAAATATACACACAAGTTCTAAATGACCATTCGGACCTCTTGAAATCGACAGATTTCCAATAAGGGTCCATTTATCCAAAAGTCAACTTTAAGTCAATCCTTTTTCGCTTTAAGCCTAATTTCACAAAAAGTTTTTCGAATTAAATTTAAACACCTCAGGAAGTGTATCAACAGTCCCCTCAGGTTAAAAAGGAGCTAACCAAGCTTGGGAAAGGGGTCAAAAGGGCCGAAAATGCAATAACGACCGAACGGGTCGTTACAGTTACCAACCTTGGAGATGACATATGTAATTTTGGAGACTTGGTGAAAGTTGACGTTAGAGCCTAATACCAATCCTAAGTTCCCTTTCTTGAAAAATATTCAAGTTGACTCACATGCCACAAATATCCAAAATTAATGGCATAAAAGAAGAAAATACAACTGTAAGGTCGAATCAAGGTACTAAGATTTTGGGATAGGATTAGGCTCCAAAATTACCAACCTTGGAGATGACATATATAACCTTGGAGACTTCGTGAAAGTTGAAGCTTCAGAGCCTAATACCAATCCTAAATCCTTCTTATCTTAACTCATTTATGCCTTAAAGCGCCTTTTCTTGATAAATAAATAAGTTGACACACATGCCACAAATATCCAAAATTAATGGCATAAAAGAAGAAAAAATAACTTCAAGGTTTAATGAAGGTACTAAGATTTATGGAGAGGATTAGGCTATAAAATAATCAATTTTTGAGATGCCATATATAATGTAACGACCTGTTTTGTCGTTACCGAGATTATTCCATTTTTGTCTTCGTTGACCCATTTCCGAGTCTTGTTAGAACTATTTTGACCTGAGGATATAGTTGGCATGACTTCCTAGGCATCGTTGTGGGCCTTAGAATGTTTTCTAGAAAAATTGGGCTTTAAGCGAAATTGAGTTGACTCAAAAGTTGACTTTTGAGTAAACGGATCTTTTTCGGGAATCCTTCAATTTCGAGAGGTCCAGATGGTCGTTTAGAACTTGTGTGCATATTCATATCGGTTCCCAATGCACTCGGGTAAATTTTGGATCCTGGGTTGAAAAGTTAGTTTTGAGGTATCAGGGGTTGACTCGGTCAACGAGACCTCTGATGGGAATTCTGAGGCTACGAGTGCATTCGTAGTGCGTTTTTATGTATATATACATATTTGGTTTGTATGTTTTGGGTCTCGGGTGAATGCCGAATTTCGGGATGAAATTGTGGTAGTTGGGAAAAATTTCGATGTCTGGTGTCTGCTGGGGCGGTACCAGAACCGTTGTAGTGGTGGGATAGCCGCTATAGAGGCAGTATGTATTTTGGCCGGAGGCCATAGCCGGTACGCGCCCGCCGGCGCGGCCCGTATGACCGCCGTAGCGTGTTGACCGAGCCCGACCTCATTTTATAAGTTTAAAACCCCAAAACCCTAGTCATTATTTCTATCCGAGGCTTGAGAGCTCTATGGAGGCGGGTGTGGTTTTAAGCGATTTCATCCCTAAAGTAACATTCCTACCTTATTGTGATTCCATTAACCTCTCTTAATCATCTAGCATAATCTAGAATTTGTAGAATCTAATGGGTCTTCAATGGGTTCTTGAGTTAAGCTTTAAATCATTTTTGGTTCCTAGAATCTTCATAAATAGTAAGATTAATGTTGAATATGCTTGAATATGTTGGGAACAAACTAGCTAGATTCATATTTTCCATAAAAAGCTTAAGATTAAAAGAGGGGCTTTTATGGGTTTTTCCTCCTAATGAGTTCTTGGCTTTGAAATCTTATATTATTGGTTGGGTTAGCTTCATTAAGCATGAAAGTGACGATTATAAACTATATAAACATGTTTCCTTCCATTTCTAAGGCTTAATTTGTGAATTAAAGGCTAGGGTTTATACCCAAATTTGGGGGTTTTCTCAAAAATCCGAATTTGAGTAATTGTTAGCTAAATTAGTTAATTATTGATGGGAATTGAACATCTAGAACACTAATTCCATTATGAGAGCCTTAGATCATTATTGTTACTTTATTCGTTATGAACCCTAGTTTATGGGTTGGAATTTGGGGATTTATTAAGAGTTAAGTTTATTAAATGCCTTCTTCTTGTTTCTAATTCCGCATTCGAATATGGTAGACTTTGATTATCTTGAGACTTGACGTAAAGGAAAGGCGCAAGTTTGACTTGAGATTGCTGCTCAGCCTGTCAGGTAGGTTACGGTTTACCTTTGTGGTGAGACTTCGACTAGAGAAGCGTATATTTAAATAATATTGTCGGAGATTCATGTAAACTTTTGGGTATGAAGTTTGGGTTGGATGTTGCCTTAGGGTTTGGTATGGCTTGTCACTTGTTTGATCGGGCTTGTGGCCTGTAGACTCCATAGGACCTTGTTTGGCATGTTGTGTATAAGTTGGTGGATTGTTTGTGAATTGGGAGTCAAACGGAAGGACGAAATTTCTTGATATTGATACTAGTACTTAGTGTACACCTTGTTATTAGTATAGAAATCTTGGGATATTTGATCCTTATTGTTACGAAAATTGGAGATTCGTTATGATTACTCTGTGGATCATTGTTGATGATATTGGTGCGCTTTGTATGGCACGGTTGTGTATCATTTGGGGATATTAGTGCACTGTCGTTGGCACAGATTGAACTTGATATTGTTCACGGATTTTACTTACATGGTTCCACATTCATACTCATATTCATGGCATATAGATTATTGAGTCATCCTAGGCTTGTGACACGGGATGACAGGTTATGTAGGCTGTGTGATACGGAATGACTGAGGTGGAAATACTTATACTAAATTATTAGGCTTTGTGATTGGTACTGACCATAGAAATGAGAAGGAACCATTGATGACTATGATATTGTGAGACTTGATTATTAGTAGAATTGAGAGTTATAACTCCATTGTGGTTTATCTTATTGCCTTGATGATGATATTACTTGTGTGTCCCTGCGTGGCACGGTTGGTTGATATGATTCATTGATATTGTACTTGCATCATATTCATGCTGCATACATTATTGCATGGGATATTGAGTCATCTCTTGGCTGTGTGCGGAGTGATCGATATTTTCTGAGACATATTGGATACTGAGTCATCTCTGAGCTGTGTGCAGCGTGACTGATATGGAACATAGATATTATGAGATTTTTGGATATATGGTCCTCTGAGCTGTGTGCGGAATGATGGTGCTTAGACTTCGCGGGTCCCTATGAGTTGTGCTGCCGAGGTGTGGAGGTATTTCACCGTCGGAGTACAAGAGTACAGGCATGGCATTGCATCGCATTGCATTCATACTTCATATGGCATTGCTTTGATTATACTTCTTGGTTGATTATGACTTGGTTATGGTGTTGGTTATACTTCTTAGTTGTTTATGAGTTAGACTATGATGGTTGGATCGTGCTGGTAGACTTGTTTGATATATGTGAATTGTTGGGACAATTGAGATTAGTTGCTATAACATAAGGTTGGATATGAACGGTGATTACGTGGAAAAGCATGACTTGTACTCTATCGCTTACTTGTTTTCTTTTACCTTATTATATATATATATATAGACATATGTCAACTAGTCTTAGTCGGCCTATGATACCTACCAGTACCGTTGTTTTGTACTGACCTACGCTTGCTGCATTCTTTTATGGATGCAAAGTATTAGACAGGTTCACTCTTTCCCCTCGTGGCTGATCGGCGAGGCTGCTGTAGAGTCATTCCAGGGTGAGCACGATGACGGCCACTACCCAGATGTTCTTTTCCTTACTTACTTATCTTACTCTATTTCGAGACAGTTGTATTTTGAGACTTTTTCATCTCCAGACTTGTAGTATTTAGTTAGTGCTCTTGTATGATCAGACCAGCTACTGGGGTGGTTTACGATTACTTCCGCATTTATTATATGTTCGAATGATAGGCTTTGTTGCTTATTTTCTTCCGTTAGATATACTGTGTTTGGGAAGGTTTAATTAAGGGTTCGCCTACCGAGGTGGAATAGGTAGGTGCCCGCGGGACTTTGTGAAATTGGGTCATGACATATAATTTTTGAGACTTGGTGAAAGTTGAAGCTTCAGGGCCTAATACCAATTCAGAATCCTTGTTATATTGACCCATTTATGCCTTATAATGCCCTTTCTTGATAAACATACAAGTTGACTCACATACCATACGTATTTAAATTAATGGCTTAAAAGAAGAAAAATAATTTTCAGGTTGAATCAAGGTACTTTGATTTCAGGATAGGATTAGGCTCCAAAATTACCAACCTTGACGATAACATATGTAATTTTGGAGACTTGGCGAAATTTGAAACTTCAGAACCTAATACCAATCCTGTAACCTTGTTATCTTAACCCATTTATGCCTTAAAGTGCCCTTTCTTGACAAACATACAAGTTGTCTCACATGTCACAAGTACTTAAAAATAAAGGCATAAAAGAAGAAAAAAAAACTTTAAGGTTGAATCATGGTACTAAGATTTCAGGAGAGGATTAGGCTCCAAAATTACCAACCTTGGAGATAACATATGCAACTTTGGAGACTTGGTGAAAGTTGAAGCTTCAGAGCCTAATACCAATCCTGAAACCTTGTTATCTTAACCCATTTATGCCTTAAAGGTCCCTTTCTTGATAAACATACAAGTTGACTCACATGTCACAAGTACTTAAAAATAATGGCATAAAAGAAGAAAAAACAACTTTAAGGTTGAATAAAGGTACTAAGATTTTAGGAGAGGATTAGGCTCCAAAATTACAAACCTTGGAGATAACATATGAAATTTTGGAGACTTGGTGAAAGTTGAAGCTTTAGAGCGTAATCTTAACCCATTTATGCCTTAAAGTACCCTTTCTTGACAAACATGCAAGTTGACTCACATGTCATAGGTATTTAACAATAATAGCATAAAAGAAGAAAAAACAACCTTAAGGTTGAATAAAGGTACCATTCAGGAGAGGATTAGGCTCCAAAATTACCAACCTTGGAGATAACATATGTAATTAGAGACTTTGTGAAGGTTGAAGCTTCAGAGCCTAATACCAATTCTGAAACCTTGTTATCTTAACCCATTTATGCCTTAAAGGTCCCTTTCTTAACAAACATACAAGGTGATTCACATGCACAAGTACTTAAAAATAATGGCATAAAAGAAGAAAAAAGAACTTTAAGATTGAATCAAGGTACTAAGATTTCAGGAGAGGATTAGACTCCAAAATCACCAACCTTGGAGATAATATATGTAATTTTGGAGACTTGGTTAAAGTTGAAGCTTCAGAGCCTAATACCAATCCTGAAACCTTGTTATCTTAACTCATTTATGCCTTAAAGTACCCTTTCCTGACGAACATACAAGTTCACTCACATGTCACAAGTACTTAAAAATAATGGCATAAAAGAAGAAAAAACAACTTTAAGTTTGAATCAAGGTACTAAGATTTCAGGAGAGGATTAGGTTCTAAAATTACCAACCTTGGAGATAACATATGTATTTTCGTAGACTTGGTGAAAGTTGAAGCTTCAGAGCCTAATACCAATTGATATTTGGCACAAATATCATGTTTCATGTCATTTTACATCACATTCCTAAGACTTTTATTGCCTGATATATGATGAAATAATCGTATTTGAGCTTGTGTCGCTATATTTCATGTGTCTAGGTATGATGAAGACAAACGACGAGAAACCGAGCAGTTTTGGTCGATTCTGGAGGTGACCTTGTGTACACGAGTGAACGAGAGAAGCTTGTGACACTTAGGTGAATTTTTGGAAGAATCAAGCACAATTGTGCCGCACCCGCGTCGCGGATGTAACACGAGATGGCACTTAGGTGTTGGACCCGCGTCGCGTGCCCTTAACAAAAGAATCAGCTGCACGAACTTCTCAATCAGGCATTGAGCCCGCGTCGCGGACTCAACACAAATAGGGGCTGAATTCACTGATGACCCTGCGTTAGACCCACGACGCGTGGCCAATGCGGGAATGCCCAATTTTGTCTGATTTTAAGTAGGATTAGGACCCTTTTTATTTGGTTAACAACCCTAAACTATAAATAGATATTTTGTTCATTAGTAATGACGTGCTGGGATTATGCCAAGACTTGTAAGCCGTCATATTACCTTCTCTCTAGGTTTATTTTATTTTTCATCTTTTTCAATCCTAGATTATTCATGAATTCTTCGTGTTCATGGAGAATCATGAGTAGCTAAACTTCTTAATTCTAGGGTTGTGACGAAAGACTTGAAAGTTGGTTTGATGACAATTATGCTCTATTGATTTTCCATATTTTGGGTAGCTTATTTATTCTTGATCTTAATTGTTTGATTATTTGGCCAATAGTTAGACACTATCTGTGGTGTGTGAATTGAACTAGGGATAGGGAATTTGCATGCGTAATAAGAATAAATAGGGCTTGTTCGATATAATCGTTTCGCTAATGACAATAGGAATATACCCTTTAGCCTTGCTTAGTTGAATACGGAGTAGTAAATGCGTTCTTGTTACCTCTGACGATCATAGGGATATAGGCGTTATAGTAGCATCTACAGGCTTGTGAGCAACTCGGAAGATACTCATAAAGTTATAATTAATCCGTCATCTAGTAACCCAGGAAATAAGATTGGTGGAATTATCTGAAGATCAACTGGATTGTCGAAAGCCATGACCCTAGAACTCTCTCTCATATGATAAATCTTACAGTCTTTGTCAAAATACTCTCAGTCACAAAAACACCCATCACAAATTGTTTACTTTTCGCTTTAGTTAGGACAACAAACATTTTGATTTTCACTTTCTA
>NC_081351.1:44257325-44269355 GCF_029784015.1 Lycium ferocissimum | reverse complement strand
GGGCCGGTCTACCAAAGGGGGACCGACCCCAAAAAATTTACCCAATTTTTTCCCTTCGACCCGTTTTTTCAACAACCCCCGGACCATTGCTCTCCCGATGCCTAACCCCAAATAAAAACGCGTACGAACGCACCAGGCCCCCCAAATTTTCCCAACGGAGATCTCGTTGATCGAGTCAATCACCAATGCCTTAATTTCCATTTCCTATCCAACGTCTCGAAATGCATTCGAATGCATTGGGAACCGAATCAAATATACATACAGGTTCTAAACGACCATCCGGACTTCTCGAAATTGACAGAATTTCGAAGAAGATCTGTTTACCCAAAAGTCAACCTTGGGTCAACCCTTTTTCACTTCAAGTCTATATTTTTTCCAAAGTTGCCCGAATCCAATCTAGACACCTTGGGAAGCGTGTCAACGGTCCTCTCGATTCAAAAATGAGCCAATCGATGCTCGGGAACGGGCGAAAGTGCCAAAAGAACTATAATGACCAAAAGGTCATTACAATATTATTCGCTGTGGGTTCAACCCCGACTCATTGTTGGGTAAATTATATTGCATACGACCGTGTATACTTTCTCTTTGAGTAGTGGATTTGAACGTTATCAATTCCTTTAAAGAATACTAAAAAGATAACTGTCTAAAATGCTGGAAAGACTTAAAGCAGGATAATGCCCCGAAGGAATTGGGGCTCACCAAGTAGCTAATACGAGCAATCCTAGGTAGCTGAATCATCAACCTGTATATCGTTGCCTACACCGCTAGATGCAGGCCGTCGAACAATAATAAGGGACATCAGCACATTTGAATTGTACTGGTATGTAAAGCAAACTGTAAGAAAGAACCGCAAGTACTAAAACTGAAACTGATAACTGATAACTGAATATATGAAGTAAAGATATGAATACTTACTGGTTCTGAGCAAAGAATCACATGTATAACTATAACTATAAATTGTGGCCTAGGGCTCAAATAATGTGTACAAAAATTGTGGCCTCAGGCCCAAGCAATACGTATGTATAAATCGTGGGCCTAGGCCCAAAAATACGTATACATGTGTTTAACATTAAACAATTCATGATACCGAGATCGAGATATAACCGACAAAGATGATAATCAAGCTTCGACATGGGAGCTTAAGCCAATAACTGATTATACACTGACTAAGACTCATGTAATGTCGACTCACAAGTCTATAATGATTACGTACTGAGTTCATGATATTCAAAATGATAACCATGAACGAATTATGGAACTATAACCCTATAAGATAGCAGCTCTACAATTATTCACGAAACTAGGGCATAACTATATTCCTTCGAGTCAAATCACTCGATAAGATATAGCACGAGGCGTAGCGAGAATCATGAAAATTCCCTAACGTAGATAGTTAGCCTCACATACCTGTATACGCTCCAAAATTTGCACGAAAGGTATGAACTTTGAGAAGAATCCCAAAAGCCTATGTCTTGAACCCTTAGATGGGTTTTCTTGAAAACTCTTAGTGTTTTTGGTGATGGAGAATGAGAGTTGTTCGTTCTAGGGCTTGGAAACTGGTGAAAAGTGAATTTAGAACTGAACCCCTGATATTTATAGTTTCAGATTAACACGGGCAATGTACGGGCTACGGTACGTCCTGTACTTTGCAGCTTGTACTTAGATGCTAAATTCTAGTGGGTGGCCTAGTTGGTCGGGTAATGTACGGGACGCAAGTACATCCCGTACTTTGATGTACGCCCCGTACATCACTGGGCATACTTTGCCTTGCAAAACCAGTAAGCTCATAACTCCTTCCCTCAGTGTACATCTTTATTGTACGTACCATACTTTTGATGTAAACGTACTTTTAACGTTCTAGCCCTATTTTCCCACTTCTAACACTTTTGTCTTGGTTTCTAAGTCCCCGAATCATGAACATAAGCTAGTTAGGGGTACAAGGTATTACAATATCTCCCCCTTGGGATCATTCATCCTCGAATGATGGGTCATGGTTAACTAAATTAACGGGAACATGTGTACACTACTGTCGTGAACACATGAATACTGAGCTGAAAGGAGTACTGAATTGAATAGTTTACTGAATTGAATAACTACTGAACTGAGTAGCTACTGAACCGATTGAATGCTGAGCTGACTGGATACTGAAAGACATGGAGACTCAGTACATTTATATGGGCTGAATGAAAAGGTTAATTACCTTTAACATTTTTCGCTGACTCTTCAAAGAGATGGGGATATCTAGACTTCATGTCCTCTTCGGCTTCCATGTAGCCTCTTCAACTTTCTGACTTCTCCATAATGCCTTTATTGAGGAAACTTCTTTCGTTCTCAACTTGCGAACCTGATGATCAAGGATTTTCACTGGGACTTCTTCATAAGTCAAGCTATCATTGATCGTTATGCTATCAATCGGGACAACCAACGACGGATCTCCCACACACTTTCTCAACATAGACACGTGAAATGCTGGGTGCACAGAAACTAAGTCCTGTTGCAACTCAAGCTCATAAGCCACTTGACCAACCCTTCGCAGGATTCTATATTGTCCAATATAGCAGGGACTAAGCTTCCCTTTTTTACCAAATCTCATAACTCCCTTCATGTGCGAAACTTTAAGAAATACCCATCATTAACTTGAAACTCTAAGTCTCTTCGTCTCACATCTGTGTAAGACTTTTGGTGACTCTGAGCCGTTCTCAAACTCTCTTGAATCAACTTAACTTTCTCCATAGCCTGATAGACCAAGTCTGGTCGTAACAACTCTGCCTCACCAACTTTAAACCAACCAATCGGTGATCTACATCTGCGCCCACACAAAACTTCATACGGTGCCATTCCAATGCTAGCACGGTAACTGTTATTGTAAGAAAACTCAATAAGAGGCAAGTGACCATCCCAATTACCTTTGAAATCAAGGACACATGCTCTCAATATGTTCTCAAGAGTCTGAATGGTACGCTCTGCCTGGTCATCTGTCTGGGGATGAAAAGCTGTGTTAAGATTAACCTTGGTACCCAATCCTTTCTGAAAGGATCTCTAAAAGTTAGCCGTGAACTGGGCACCACGATCTGAAATAATTGACACTAGAGTCCCATGAAGTCTGACGATTTCTCGGATATATGACTTGGCATAATCTTCTACTGAGTCTGTTGTATTAACTGGCAAGAAGTGTGTTGACTTCGTAAGCCTGTCCACCATCACCCAAATTGAATCATGCCTCCTAGCTGAATGAGGTAAACCTATTATGAAGTCCACATTTGTCATCTCCCACTTCCACATAGGAATATCAATATTCTGAGCCAAGCCACCAGGCCTCGAGTGTTCGGCTTTCACTTGCTGACAATTTGAACATTTAGCTACAAAATCTACTACATTCTTTTTCATATCGTTCCACCAATAAATCTCCTTAAGATTATGATAAATTTTCGTGGAACCTGGGTGAATGGAATACCTGAAATTGTGAGCTTCTGATATAATTCGTTCTCTGAGCCCATCTACATCTGGTACACATAATCTGCCTCGGTATCTCAAGGTACCGTCATCTCCCCCTTATTTAAAAGCCGTCATTTTATGTTTGTGAATCCCCTCTTTCAGCTGCAAGAAATAGGGATCATTATACTGTTTCTCTTTAACTTCAACGACTAAGGAGGAAAGAGCTCTATTATAAACAAAAACACCGCCATCCTCAGAGTCTAAAATTCGAACCCCAAGACTGGCCAAACAGTGAACTTCCTTAGTCATAGTTCTCTTTTCCACGTCAACATGCTCTAAACTTCCCATAGAACGCCGACTGAGAGCATTGGCTACAACATTTGCCTTCCCTAGATGATAGAGAATATCTACATCATAGTCTTTTAGCAATTCAAGCCATCTTCTCTGTCTAAGATTTAGCTCCCTTTGCTTGAAAATATACTGCAGGATTTTGTGGTCAGTCAAAATATCTACATGCACTCCATACAAATAGTAACGCCATATCTTAAGTGCAAAAATCACAGCTGCCAATTCTAGATCATGAGTCGGATAATTCTTTTCATGAGCCCTAAGTTGTCTAGATGCATAAGCTACTACTTTACAATGTTTCATTAAAACACATCCAAGACCAACCCCCGAAGCATCATAATAAACCACGAACCCTTCCGTTCCTTCTAGTTGCGTCAAAACTGGAGCAGAAGTCAATCTCTTCTTTCACTCTGCTCACATACATCTGACCATCTAAATTTGACCTTCTTCTGAGTCAATTTAGTCAACGGAGCTGAGATGGAGGATAATCCCTCAACAAAACGCCTGTAATAGCTTGCCAAACCCAATCAACTTTTGATATCTGATGCCTAGGTGGGTCTGGGCCAATTCTTAACAGCGTCAATTTTCTAAAAATCAACTTTAACACCTTCGCCTGAAATCACATGGCCTAAGAATGCCACTGACTTGAGCCAAAAATTGCACTTGGAGAATTTAGCTGAAACTCACGATCCTTAAGTGTCTGTAATACTATTTTGAGATGTTCTGCATGATCAGCCTCACTACGGGAATACACCAATATGTCATCAATAAACACAATCATGAATAAATCGTGATAAGGGTTGAATACCCTGTTTATCAAGGCCATGAATGTTGCTGGTGCATTCTTCAACCCAAACGACATGACAAGAAATTCAAAATGACCATAGCGGGTTCTGAAAGCTGTCTTAGGAATATCAACTTTCTTAACCTTTAACTGATGGTAGCCCAATCTGAGGTCAATCTTGGAATAACACTGAGCGCCCTGAACTTGATAAAATAAGTCACCGATTCTGGGAAAAGGATACTTGTTCTTAATGGTGACCTTGTTCAACTGGCGGTAGTCTATACAAATACGCAAGGATCCATCTTTTTTTGGGACAAACAAGACCGGTGCGCCCCAAGATGAGACACTTGGCCTTATAAATCCCTTGTCAAAAAGATCTTTCAACTGAAATTTTAACTTTTTCAATTCTTTTGGAGCCATTCTATACGGCGGAATAGATATCAGCTTAGTGCTGGGAAATAGGTCACTCCCAAAGTCAATTTCCCTATCGGGAGGAACTCCGGGTAGATCATCTGAAAAGACTTATGGAAACTCATTGACAACTGGTACTAACTGGAGGGTCGGAGTTTGGGCATCTGCATCCCTGACTCGAACTAAGTGATAAATACACCCTTTGGAAATCATCTTTCTGGCTCTAAGATAGCAAATAAATCTACCCCTGGGTGCTATTGAATTACCCGTCCATTCTATAAGTTCATGGGGAGAATCGAAGGTTACTGTTTTGGTTCTACAACCTATTGAGGCATAACAGAACTCTAATCAATCCATACTCATGATTACATCAAAGTCTACCATTTCTAATTTTATTAAGTCTGCTATGGTACTACGGTGGTAGATTAACACCGGACAACCCTATAGATACGTTTAGCTATAACTGATTCCCCAACTGGTGTGGATACTTTAAAGGGTTCATGCAACTTTTCGAGTTCTATCGAAAATTTCTTAGCAATATAAGGGGTTACATAAGATAGAGTGGATCCTGGGTCCATAAGAACAAAAACATCGAAAGTGAAGATTGTTATCATACCTGTGACAACATCTCCACAGGCCTCTGTATCCTGACGACCTCGACAAAGGCATGGGCGACCGCATTGAGCACCGCCCGTATTTCCGACTTTGCCGGCCGACGCCCGCCGGGCTTCGAGAATTCCTCGGGGAGCCGCCGATTAGTGGACTGAGCTCTATTACCTTTGGTATTGTGTCTTACTGACAGGCAATCCCACAAATTATGACCTAGCGGACCACATCTAAAATAATTATCCATGCCCGAACGGCATACTCTTGAGTGCCTCTTACCACACGTGTTGCAAGTAGGGTGCTGAAAACCATGGTTAGCCACGCTGGCCTGTGACTGCGAGCCCGCTACCCCGAAGTTTCGGCCTTTCTGATTAAATTTAGACCTCTGAGAGAGGCTACTGGCTGTAGAGGAAGCAGGTCCTCAAGGCCTATTCTTGAAAAACTAACGATTTCCACCTCCATGAGATCCTCCATAATTGAAATTACATGTAGACTTGGCTCTCTTGCTGAATTCCCTATCTTTCTGCTTCTGCAGGGTTTCTTCTTCCTTCAACCTAGTCTCGTTACCTTGCACAAATGCCAGTATCTTGGAAATAGTCATTTTGTCATTTTGAGCAGCTGTATTGGCATCCTTATGTAATTCGGGTTTAAGCCCAAGAACAAACCTTCTAACCACGGTCCTCATATCAGGAACCATGTGAGGGGCATGTCTAGACAACAACACAAACTTGAGATAGTATTCCTAGACAGTCATGTCATTCTGCCTTAGGTTCTCAAACTTAGTAGCCTTTGCTTCCCTGACTTCAATCGGGGCATGTTGCCCAACGAAAGCGTCCGTAAATTCATCCCATGTAGCAGAAGTGCATCCTCCCTGGATCGCTTCCATGTTTCATACCAAATGTGGCCACATCTTGCGACCGAAAAGCTCCAAATTTCGCTTCTTCCAGACGCAATACGCATCACACGAAATACCTTCTGGAGCCCATCAATATAATTTTGAGGGTCTTCCTTTCTTTTCTAGACCCCCGTGGAACACCGCGGCTTCATGCGTTATGAATTCCTGGGTCCTAGAATTGGTTGGCCCACCACTAGCACCTGAGCTAGGGGCCGTTTCTTGTTGCTGAGCCTGGTTAGCCACAATTTAAGTGAGCTGCTAAATAACTTCCCTAACATCCGCGTCTAAAGCAAAGCGGAGTAGTCGTGTACCTGGTCTCCGTAGGCCTCCCGCAGCGCAGCTAGCCGGTTGTCTAAGCCTCGAGTGTTCTCTTCTATAGTCGTACCGCCGTTGTCTAAGCCCGAGTGTTCTCTATAGCCGTACCGCCGTGTTTCCCTCCGGCTAGTAGCCGTATTCCTCTTATTGTACTTTCTTTTTTGAGCCAATTCTGAAATACATAATTCGCACGAGTTAGAAGAATTCCTAAAAGTACTGCTTTAACTGCACGAACTAGAGTATGAAAGAAGTGAAATAAATCTTGAATGTCTTGGCTGTCAACGGTTTATATGTTTAGGTGCCACATATATATAAAGTGACCCCACTGGACATGACTTCATAGACTTCCTAAGGCACTTGAACCTGGGGCTCTGATACCAAGCTTTATTATGTCTCGAACCATGACCTAGGTGTATCATGACACTCGGTGCCTAACTGGATATGACCGAGCAAACCCATAGGCTGGCTGAATCAACATGTGATTTAAAAACATACTAATTTGCAGAAGTAAAACTAACACATGCTAAACTACTAAAAGTCTGACTGTAATGTATTAAATGCGAAATTATTGCTTAAGTACAAAACATTTGAAATCAATGCCAACAAGGCTAACACATCAAAGTTGTTAATATTTGACTGACTAGACTATATCTATGAAGCATCTAAAGAATACTGAAAAGATAACTGTCTAAAATGATAGAAAGACTGAAAGTAGGATAACGCCCTAGAGGAACTGGGGCTCATCAGGCACCTGATACGAGCAGTCCTAGCTAGCTGACTCGTTGACCTATATATCGTTGCTTGCATCGCAAGATGCAGGCCTCCGAGCAATAAAAAGGGACATCAGCACATTTGAATTGTATTAGTATGTATAGCGAACTGAAAGAAAGAACCGCAAGTAAGTAAATTGAAACTGATAACTGATAACTGATAACCGAATATATGAAGTAAAGATATAAATACTTCCTAGTTCTGAACAAAGAATCACCTGTATAACTCTAAATATACACTGTGGTCTAGGGCCCAAATAATGTGTACAAAAACTGTGGCTTGTGCCCAAGCAATACGTATGTATAAACTGTGGCCTAGGCCCAAAAAATACAGACATGTGTGTTCAACATTAAACAATTCATGACATCGAGATCGAGATATAACCGAGCGCATGATAACTCGTTTCGATTGGTGGAACTTAAGCCAACAATCGATTATACACCGACTAAGACTCATGTAATGTCGACTCACAAGTCTATAATGATTACGTACCGAGTTCATGATATTCAAAATGATAACCATGAACGAATTATGGAACTATAACCCTATAAGATAAAAATACAATTATTCATGAAACTAGGGCATAACTATATTCTGAGTCAAATCATTGATAAGCATGAAGAATGAGGCGTAGCGAGAATCATGAAAATTCCCTAACGTAGATAGTTAGCCTCACATACCTGTATACGCTCCAAAATTTGCACGAAGGTCTGAACTTTGGCAGTTAATCCCAAAAGTCTTCATACCCTGAATCCTTACGGGTTTCTTCGGGAAAACTCTTAGTGTTCTTGGTGATGGAGAATGAGAGTTGTTCGTTCTAGGGCTTGAAAACCGGTGAAAAGTGAATTTAGAACTGAACCCCTGGTATTTATAGTTTCAGATTGACACAGGCAATGTACGGGCTACTAAGACGTCCCGTACTTTGAAGTACAGGCTGTACTTTGCAGCCTGTACTTAAATGCTAAATTCCAGTGGGTGGCCTAGTTGGTCGGGTAATGTACGGGATGAAAGTACGTCCCATACTTTGATGTGCGCCTCGTACATCACTGGGCATACTTTGCCTTGCAAAACCAGTGAGCTCAGAACTCCTTCCCTCAGTGTACGTCTTCATTGTACGTCCCGCTTTTGACGTAAAACGTACTTTTAACGTTATGGCCCTATTTTCCACTTCTAACACTATTGTCTTGGTTTCTAAGTTACTGAATCATAAACATAAGCTACTTAGTGGTACAAGGTGTTACAGGTGGTCCCGCTATAGCGCTGATAAGGCAACTAATCGGACTGAGGGATTTAGTGACTAGCCGCTGTAGCGGTATGCTTGCCGCTATAGCGGCCTGATAATTTTGGTAGAGGCCGCCACGACGAGCCATCTGGGCGCCGTAGCGCGTGAACTGCAGTGGTTTCCATGATCGCTGTAGTCATAGTCGGGCAGAATTATTTACTTTTTCTCAAGTTAAAACCCTTAAACACTATCACTTCTTCCTATCACTTTTCTAAGCACTTTTTGGGAATACATAAATTTCCGTGGACTAATTCTTCGGGAGAAGATCTATGACCCTAGCCTTTATCATTTGCCTTCCTATATTCCTATTACATGCCTAATCACTAGACCTGGGACAGAGAATACGAGTCTTGTGTTAAAATTCTTGAAATGGGTTTAGACTTAAAAATAGAAATTGGTGGTGAAATTGACTAGAATGACCATTAATCCGATGAATTCTGTTTTAAGCTTATTTCTTCCTTTATTAATGGTTAATTTGACGATCACGAACACCTCGCATTCGACTAAGATTTGACTCATAAGACGGGTATAATGAACCCAATTTGAGTAGTGTATAAATGGTGTTTGAAACCATATCAAGACACTTGGTAAGAGTCCTTTGAGCAAAGAAAAGCTCTGGTTACCCTCGACGCAGCGTGTTTTCAAGTGAGTTTGCACCATATCTCAATTAAAATTCTAGTATACGAAAAATATCCTTGTAAAGGGAATTTGGAAAAATTTCCTTCTTGAAAGTTGTAGATCATTGAAATATCTTTCCAACAGTATATTATAGAGGTCAAACAAATATCTCTACAAAAGGTTATTCCCGTTTTACTAAAATAGTGTTCTGTTAATTTACGATGGAATCTACGGGCCGTGAAATTTATACGGGCTGTAGATTTGGGCCGTAAAATTGGTCCAAAAAGCCCAAACTACTGTAATTGATTTATGGTGGGATATATGGTCCGTAAAACTTTTACAGGCCATAAAATAGGGCGTAAAATGGGTCCGATAGCAATTTTAAAACTTAATTTTAAGGCTTTTTCAATTCATTCTTCATACCCCATCATCAAGAACACCAAGGTAAGCCTATTCTAATCATTTCAAGTCAATTCTAATATATATCCTTGTAACCTAAACAAGAAATCATCATTCCTAACCTAGAATTTTCAAGAAAACGCATCTCAAGGTTCAAGATTTTGAAAATCTTCTTCAAAGTTAAAGTCCTTAATTCAAGTTTGGAGCATTACCAGGTATGTGGAGTTACTATCTACGTGTGGGAACATCATTGTTCTTCCCCACGCCTCTTAAACCATAAAGTATGAATCTTTACGAAAACTAAGATTTCTATACCATGCTCATAACAACCTTGGGCCATGTCCATGATTATATTATGTATGAAGTTTTTATTCTATCAAAATTTTTTTTTAATAACTCTATATGATTATTGAGAACCTCCGTAATCCATGAAAAATCATATATCTCATTCCATGGGGTTTTTATGGCAATTTTGATAGCTATAATATTTTTCGAAAATACTATTTTTACAAGTTAAACAGAGTTATAATTCATATGTCCACGTAAACAAGGTGATTCAAAACCCGGGGCCAAGTGTCATTTATTTTTACATGTTCATGTTTTTGGGATTTGCAAATTATCAAAGGTTCAAAGCCCGAAACATGCCACCGGGGGGGGGAGGATTTCCTCCGTGCTTGGGACGATTCTAAATGCCCTGATCTGTTCAAAATTTATTAAATCTCATGCCCCCAAGGGTAAGTTTTCACGTGGGACGTAAGTACCGACCTTTGTGGGTTATATTTACGTTTCTCCCTACTCATGATACTTTACAAGTTATATAGTATATGTACTCATGTTCATGATCATGTTTCGTCTCCTTTTTGTTATTTTTAGTCCCATTTTTTTTTCATTCAGTTGTTTTACATAAAAAGACATTCAAATGAGACTTTCCCCAGCCCGGGGGCCGCATTTCCAAGCATGTACGGATTTCTGACGCCACATCCGTCAAAAACCCTCCATGGTGAGCCCCATCTCATTCTTTTAGGCATTGTTTTTTTTATTTATTTTTATCTAAAGGTATGCTATTTCCCCGAAGATTTTTGGGTTCGACCATGTTGAGGTTTCATAGACAAGACAAGGCATGCTAGATTTCGAGTTAATTAGCCGGTTTAGCCATTTATGATATTACCGCATTCAACTCAACCGTACTGTTTTAATATTAACATATGTTTTACAAAAGCTCATCATGCACTTCACTTTAAAATTTCCCGCTCATGGCCTAGTTGATTCAGAAGCCAGTGGTTCGTTCTATAATATGTGCACCGAGTGCCGTGTTACGCCGGCCATGGTTCGGGCCGCGATTGGATCGAGGGTTCAAGGTTTTTTGGGGGTCTATGAAACCGTGTTCGGGGGTCACTTTTATATGTGAGGGGCCCCCTACATATAAACACACCACCAAGAATTCGGGGTTGTTCACTTTTTTCATACTCTAGATAGTGCAAAAAGCAAAATTTTTTGGAATCCTTCTAATCGTGGGAAATTTTGATTTTTTAAAAGCCCGCAAAAAGAAAATACACCGGGCGACAACCCTACTATCCAACACACCCAGGGGGCAAGAAGAAACATTCCCCCCCGACTCGTTTTAACCAAAAATCCAACGCCCCACTACACCTCTTAACACTTTTGACAGGACGTTGAGGATCCATCCAAAAGCTACTCGATCGGCAACGTGCGCAAGACAAGAACCCTTTCCCAGCCGGCATGGGGGTCAAAGTTCAAGAACTCGAACTTTGGGGTGAAAACCCCCAACTTTCACAGGGCTAATTTTGAGGATCCCGAACTAATTTAGGCCCGAAGTTTTTTCAATGATATGCCGAAAGGCCAAAAAGTTTTGGGGGCTTTTCCCTAGGGGTGTTTCTATATTTGGTATGAGACATGGGAATAACTGGGAGGATGCATCTTTTTCTAATTGGGGCGAGGATAGAACCCAACAAGACAAGGTCTTTCACCAAGTCAAGCAAGAGAACTTCAAGAGTTACAAGCCGTTCATGAAAAAATGCCTTTGAGGAGATGAGAGAAGACTTCGGATTTACAACGTTTTGGGGGTTGGCATTGGAAGAGTTGCAAAAGGGAAAGGAAAATGGCTAAAAGTGCCTTTGGGGGTAAGATTGCAAATTTTGGGGGTCA
>NC_081351.1:44237984-44257225 GCF_029784015.1 Lycium ferocissimum | reverse complement strand
GTCGGATTATATGTCTTTGTGCGGTTTGTTCGAAGTTAGGGCTTTGCGAGGCCAGTCGTGGGTCTAGAGTGTCGACTTTAAAAAGGGTTCCACTAGTTGATGTGTTTTTATTATACATTATGTTACGCAGCCCATATGTTTACGGATGCGTGTTTAAATTGAGAAACGACGAAAAGATTTTGAAAATTTTACTATGTATTTTGCTTTCATTTGATTTAAGATTCCAAAGAGAGTATGTGTGTAATAAGAGTCCGAGGGTTCGCTCGGCTCCGAATATGGGGTCGGGTGCCCATCACACCCTAGTAAGATCGGGGTGTGACACCTATGACTAGAAGTGTGAGAGTAATAAATGAATGCAGATTGGGTATGATGACTAGCAGGATGAGTGGTGCTCGGTAGTTTGCTCCGGGTACCCGTCATGGCCCCTAGTCGGGTCGTGACAATACTAATCTTAATCGGCCTATGATATCTACCGGTATATAGTGTTTGTACTGATACTACCTTGCTGCACATTTTATTTTAGTGCAGACTGTGTTCCAAAGACATCTTCTAGACCTCATATCTAGTGTGAGGCCAATTCCCGATCAGATCCAAGGGTGAGTTCCTATCCATGTCATGCCGCCTGAAGATCTTTCCTTATTGGGATGTCTACTTTCATTCCAAACATTTATGATTATTTTAGAAAGTTATTTCATACATTAGACAGCTTTATGTTTTAGAGTCCTTGTACGATGACCTTCGGATCTTTAGGGTCCTAATAGTTAGGACTTCCGCAGTTATTTTATTTATGGCAATGATTTAGACTTATTCATCAATTAATTCTGATTATTGATTTATAATTATTTAAGTGATTAAGGAAAAGGGTTAAGGGGATGGTTCGCCCACTAGGGGATTTTGTGTGGGTGACACTCACGGCTACTTAGGTCGTGATAATTTTGAATCCCAAAATCCTATTGAGGAATCTGAACTTTAATTGCATAAGAGTACTAGATAAGGTATACCTAAACGATCATATGATATTGAGGATTACGTTTTTTTGGTATCTCACCCAGAATTAGATGAGCCTAATTCTGTTATTGAGGATTTGGCAAGCCCTGGAAATGATGAATGGATGAAAGCAATGAAAGAAGAATTGGAGTCCATGAGAACCAACAAAGTCTGGGATCCGGTTGACCTTCCTTTTGGGCGTAGAACTATTAGGAACAAATGGGTTCTCAAAGTTAAACGCAAAGCGGATGGGTCAATAGAAAGATACAAGGCATGATTGATCGCAAAAGGTTTTACCCAACAAGCTGGAATAGATTATGAGGAAACCTTTTCACTAGTTGTGACGTTTACCTCAATTTAGTTACTTTTGGCTATTGTTGAACATATGGATCTAGAATTACACCAAATGGATGTGAAGACAGCTTTTCTCAATGGAGAATTAAACGAGGAAATATACATGAAATAACCTGTAGGTTTCATCGTTAAAGGCCAAGAAAAGAAAGTTTGTAAATTAAAAATATCTATTTACGCCTGAAGAAAGCGATCTTAAGATGGTATTTGAGAATTCACAAGCAGGTGATTTCATATGATTTCACCATGATCAATGAAGACCATTGCATCTATGAGAAAAAGTCCACTAGAATGTTTGTAATTCTTTCCCTTTACGTGGATGATATTTTATTAGCCGGAAATAATTTGGAGTATGTCAAAAATATCAAGTCATGGCTTTCAAAGTCATTTCACATGAAAGACATGGGTGAAGTAGACTATATATTGGTTGATAAGATCCAAAGAGATCGTTCCAAGAAAGTTTTAAGTCTATCTTAAGAAACATATATATAGAAAATTTTGAAATGCTTTCGAATGAATAGTTGCAAACACATGGATACTCCTATAGCAAGAGGTGAGACTTTAAGCCTTGAAATGTGCTCAGAGACTGAAAAAGAAAAAGAAGACATGTCTCGAGTTCCCTATTCAAGTGTTGTTGGGAGTTTGATGTACGCTATGACATGCACTCCTCCGGACATCTATTATGCTGTAGGTCTGGCTAGCAGATATCAGTCCAATCCTAGAAGAGATCATAGGAAAGCTGTGAAAAGGATCTTCCGATACCTGAAAGGAACTATTGATTATTCACTATGTTATAGTGGAAATGATTTACACTTGAAAGGGTATACAGATGCTGATTGGGGTGGTACTAGAACTATAGAAAATCGACACCCGACTATGCTTTCTTACTTAATGGTGGTGTTATTTCATGGAAACGTAAAAAACAAACTTGCATGGCTCTTTCAACTATGGAAGTTGAGTTCGTGGCTTGTGCATCTGCAGTACAAGAAGCTATTTGGTTAAAAAGATTCTTTGAGCATTTGGACATAGCAAAGAATTCTCATGGATCAATGATTTTACATTGTGATAGTCAAGCGACTATTGCATACACAAAGGATCCTAAGTATCACAGTAAAACCAAACATATTGACATCAAGTATAACTTTGTAAAAGACACAGTAGCAAGTGGAGAAGTAACTTTACAATATATACCTACACGAGAAATGACAACTGTTCCTTTTGCAAAGGCGATATCTAGAGACCTGTTTGAGAAACATGTTATGGCTCTAGGTTTGCATAGGACATGATTATATTTCTGTATTGTAAAATGACTTGGTTGTTATAATATTTTTATCAATATTCGACTCTTGAATTTGCGTTCATATCTTTTATACATGTGATGATACAATTTTATTGATAAAGTGTGTCAAACAAGTCACGAGATTGGATCTCTCACACAAGCAATCTCCTCTTACATTGAGTAACGTGAAGAGATGAGTTCCACCACCATGTTATGACTTGTTTTGTAAGCCAGATATGATTTTCTCTAACAAGAAGCATTTGAGGATCATTAAAGAGAGTAGCTCGGGTTAGACATCTGGAGATGTCTAGATCAAGATTTGTATGGTATTGAATGAGTAAATGAATGATACACACGTGCCATCATAAGGTGAGAACACCGTGGCACGTGTTTCATACCACGCGTGCTAAGCGACCAATGGGTTAATGGAAGAATGGATTCTCGCTTCATTGTGAGACCTACGAAAAGTTACATTAACTTTTCAATGGAATTCCCTTTGACCTTTGGCTGTTTCTTGATGTTTCAATCAGTTTTGCTACTTTAGCATGTTACTAATAGTCATGAGTGATTCGGCAATGCAGTGCATGTCTAGGAAAGCAGTTGATTTGGAACATATAGATTCTAGTAGAAAGGGAAGACAATTAAAATTATTAATTTAACTTGTATTCATAGGCTGGCCATTACACTTACCATAAGGGTGTCAAGTGTAGTTGTGGATATAAAGTTAAACATAAACTAGAGTTCACCTTTTAGGAGGATTAGGTATTGGATAAATAGCTACTGGTGTAGCGGATGATGTCTTGGATATTACGAGCAATATGATCCTTATAATTGATAGTGAATTCTTTCCCCATGTGATTGAATTCCTACATGAAGCTCTTGTAAAACCTTAATAGGTATTAGCTCTTGATGCTGGCAGGCCGCACGAACTATTTGTCTGTATGAGTTATGTGTGTTATTAGCATGGTACCGATTCGGGTCTAGTCCACCATGTGTGAGGTGGGAGATGTTGGATTTTCATTTTTGGGTTGGGTCGTGGGTCGCCCATATGGACCCGACCTGGCCCATTTAGAAGAGATAACCCTGCAGGATGTTACTTAGAAGTTAACCCACAATATAATTCCTACACTATTTGTACGTGTACATAGGTTTGTTCAAAAGAAAACTTCCCGTAACTACTTCTCTTTTAAAAGGAAAAAGAACGCTTTTTCTCTAAGTACTGCAAGTCTGCAAAATATTCTTCTCTTCTAAAATTCTCCCTAAAGAACACACATACAAAAAGGATATCTAGTTCGTGAATAAAACTTTGTTTCCTAGAGAGAAAAAGTCGATCATGGGAAATTATTTTTTGGTGGTGAGTTCAACGATTTCCGCGGCAATCGAAAGGTATACAATTCGTTGTTCTTGCCCCGTTATTATTTTCTAATAGTTTCAGATCCAAGACTTTCAGTACAAATTTCAAGGCTTTTTTCAATTAAAGAGCTGGATGATTTTTTCAAAATAGGGTGAACTTAAGGAGGTGGAAGTGTGGATGATTCTTCTTCTTTATTTTGAGTTAAATTGAGCTCCAAACATCAATTGATGTTGGCTGACCAGCTTTGTTGCCATTTTGGATTGATGTCCAAACATCATCTTGACCAAGAACAGCAAGTTCTTTTGAAGAAGCAACACAACAAGTTCAGTGATTTGTTTTTGTAAGCTTCATACCTTCTTAACTTGGTAGGACTATCTGTTGCTTTTTTCTTTTAAGTTTTGAAGTAGAGTTTTCATTGTTTCTTCCCTTTAGTCTCGAGATTTTATTATGTAGCAGGATATGGGGCTACATAAGAATTATGATGATCTCAAAAGAGAATAACCAAGCAGTGAACATCATAATTCTTCCGAGGAAAAAGAATAATGTAAGAAGCTGTAAGGAGCTTGTTTGATCCGACCGACCCGATCATATTTGATCCAACCCGTTCATTTACCAGCACTATTAGCATGCTTGCTTTTTTTTTTTTTTTTAACCCTCTTGATGGAAATCTTGCCTCCGCCACTAACGTTGCGCATGTATCCTATCTCAATGAGTATAAAATTTTAAGAAATTACATAAATAATATGTCAAAATTTATGTTTAGAAGTTAAGAAAAAAGGGTTGATTCCTAAAAATGATGATTGGTGATCTTGTTTAGCTAATACAGTAGAGAAATAACTCTTCCATTAGAATTGCTTAATCATTTCGTTCAATATCCAAAACTTAAGATTTTACTCATGCTTTATAATTTGTAATATCATCAATTATCATGCTTCCTTTTTTTAGTGTCAAACACATCACTCTTGAATAGGGGTGCTTATCGGTCGGCTCGGTTCGGTTTTGTGAATTATCGGTTTGGTTTATCGGTTATCAGTTTGTAAATATGCTAAACCAAAACCAAACCGATAAGATATTCATTATCGGTTTATCGGTTTTCGATTTAACCAATAAGAAAATGCTCCACTAATTATTATTATTATTTTTTTTTTTTGCTTTCTCTTGTTTTCATTTGTTAATATGTACACTGCCTTCATGCATAAAGTCTACACAAATTACAAGGCAAAAACTATAAAATGCACTGTAGCAATCTATCAAAAATAAAACAAGGGCAGTTCTTAGTTCATTTGTTCATAAACAATACCAACTTCTTTAGGAAAAACACCAGCAGCAAGACAAACTATAAAATGCAAAAGAAAGCAGTAAGCAGCAACAACACCAAGCCAGCAACTTTAAAGATCCAAAACTGTGAGAACTCACAAGCCCTAGTTTCGTCTGAGAAGTGAGGGAGAGAGACAGAGAGGGATCGCAAGCCCTAGTTCGTATGAGAATTGAGAGAATATAATTAGAATAAGTGTCTGTGGTATAATTTAGAAATAGGATTTGTATTTAAAAATTATAATTTAAAGCCACTAATATATAATTAGGGATAAAAATGTAATTTTAATATAAGCTTATATTGGGTTATCGGTTTAACCATTAACTAAATCCTTAAACCGAACCGATAACCCAATAAAAAAAATTACAAAACCATTTACATACCGCTAACCCAATAACCCAATATCGATAAGGGAAAATGACCTAATAATACTACTGAAGACTCTATATTACGAAATATAAGGATACTTTTTCTTATTTATAAAACATACCAACAAAATTACAAAGTATACCAGATTTTGGTTTAATGGGATCCCATGATTTTAGGCTTTTTTAAAGGAAAAGAATCTGATTTTAAATGTGGGCTTAATTTTAGAATAGTGACTAATCAACTTCTTCTATTTTTTTAAAAGATTTCTCTCTCTCCCTCTCCCTCTCCCTCTCCCTCCCTTCTATGATAGACACCATTTCCAGACCTAAAATTCATCCTCTCTCGTAGAATAAATTTTCAAACCAATATTACAAAGTATTTTTTTACTACTGACCTGTGTATTAATTGTATACAAAAATTGGTTTGTATCGTTTTGAGATATGTGTGATCATTGTGTGTTTTAAATCTTTATATATTATACAAACTGTAGTTTTCAAAAATGTTGAAAACTAATATATGTATGAAATGTGTACGAAATTTGTTGTATATCATTTAGATGTATGCGGGACAATGTGTATGAAATGCGAATAAATTCGATATGAATTAGTGTATGAAATGTGTATGGAATCTAGTTTGTATCAATCAGAAAACTAATTATGCATATATACTTTCTCATAATCTATACATACTTTGTTTAGATTTTATACAATTTATATGTACTTTATCATAATCAAAATATACATACAACTTTTACACATATTTCATACATAAAAATTATAACTAATCTATACAGTTATACATATTGCATACACAAATTTATATATATTTATTTTCTGGTGTATGAACTTTGTATGGAATCTGGTTTGTATCAATTACAAATTTATTATACATATTTTCTCAAAATTTATACATACTTTGATTATATTTTTTTACAATTTAAATGTATTTTATCATAATCAAAATACACATACTCTTTTTATACATGTTTTATCTATAAAAATTATAACAAATTTATATAGTTATACATATTGCATGCAAAAATTATACATATATGTTTTCTGGTATATGAACTTTGTATATAAAAATTACCGATTAGAATGGACTTTTTGAATAAAAGTTGGAGAAAATTAGGAAACAATATCTCTTAATTTTGAATGAGGAGAGAAAAGTGGTTGAAATAAAAAATAAAAAATAAATAAAAAAACAAAAGTTAGAGAAAATCAGGGAACAATATCTCTTAAGTTTGAATAGAGAGAGAAAAGTGGATAAAATAAGAAAAACAGTTAATTTAATGTGTTTTATTTACTTCTTTTTAATTACCTGATTCGTATAAATTTTGTAACAAATCTATTGATATATTTTGTAAACTGATAAGTATCGTCATATTCTGTAAATATACCCACTTACTATGTACATATATGTTTTTTGCCCTATCGATAAACCAATAGCGTTTTTATTGGTTTAGTTTATCGGTTAAACCGATTTTTGCACACCCCTACTCTTGAAGATTTAAGTGTTGTAATGTAATTTATTTGGAAAGAAATATATTCTTAGGTGCCTTTTAAAAATACAAACAAGATCGGATAACTGACAAAAGATGTTATTTTTTAACTATTGGAAAAGTACAATCCTATAAAATAAAATAAAATAAAATAAAAAAATAAATAAAAAACAAGAAGGACACCGACTGGAAAACAGAAAAGGACCCCTAAAAACTTTTTACCTACATAGGACTTTAGGATTTAAAAACAAAAATCTTAAAATCCTAAATATTAGGAAAACAATTCAATATTTATTCGTAATAAATATCAGAAAAACTATTAATTTACAGTTTTGTCTAGTGTGAAATCTACTTTTAAAGGGTAAAAAAAGTGAACGACATTTCGCTAGGTTGCCAAAAATAACGGGAGTTCTTTATTATTCAAAAAACTTATATTATTAGTGTAATAAAAAAGAAGGACTCCTACGGCAAAAAGACTCTTATGGCAGTTTTATAATAAGAGGAGTTCTTTATTATTTCAAAAATATATGTTATTAGTGTTATAAAAAAGAAGGACTCCTATGGTAGTTTTTTGTTTGCCAAAAATAACGGGAGTTTTTTCACTTTTCCCAAAGATATATATTCCTATGACAGTTTTTAATTTGCCAAAAATAACAGGAGTTTTTTTACTTTTCTAAATAATATATATTATTAGTGTTTATGAATAATTACAATTTTATACCAAAAATACACTTTTGTTCTAAACCAAACGTATACTAATAGTATAAGAAAAATCGCAATTTAAACGGAACAAACAAACTAAAACAAATGAATGGAATAAGACTATCATGAAGAAATACCCAGGTATGATCCAAGACTGAAGATAGATGTGGAAACTTTAAATGCAGCCCTCTTCGTGTAAATATTTAAGTGCTTATTGTGAGGATACAAATAAACCTTCTGTTCCTTTGGACCCAAATCTGTTGATTCACTTACAACATCGAGAGTCCGGAACCAAAATGACCCAAAAAAAATCATTTTGAACCAAAATACCCCAACAAAAAAAAATGTTACCGAAGTACCTTTAGCTCAGTAATTTACTGCGCTATAGTGTCCGTCTCCTTTTTTTTTTTTTTGGCCCTTTTGGTTAACCCTTCTTTCATTACACTTTTTAACGTACTTTGACCATAGATTAATCATGCTTCGGGACCCCGAAAATTCAATATTTTATATAGAACCCTACTTATTTTTGTGCGATTAATAAGGTAGGATCAATACATCAAGGATACACAAAAGTTCAGATGACCGTTTTAGTGGTTGAAAAGTACTCAAACGCCATTTTCGTTTCAAGGCTCGGTGCCATTAGCTTGAAGTTCTTTACGAATACTTAAACTTGTTCATTAATAATTAATCAAAAATTAGTCAAAATAGCAGCATTCATACAAAAAGCAAAAAAAACTTAATTAAATTGCATCATTCATAACCTTGAGTAGATGAAAATACTTAACATTTTCATTAATAAGAAACCCAAACTTTTTAAAATACAATCATCAAAGTAAGAAAAAAACTTAAAAAACATTCATCAATTAATGCCGTTGAGTTGATCTTCTACCACCACCGCGAGATGTGCCACCACCACTAGATCTACCACCACGAAAGTTTCCTCCACCACGAGAGGTACTTTCACTGCGAGATGTAGTTTGACCACCATGCCGTAAGGGACACTTGCACTTATCATGACCAACATAATTGCAAAATGAGCATTTTCGAGTGTATCTCCCCGGTGAAACATCCATTTCATTTTGAATACGCGAGTATGCATTCTTTCTGAATTTAAGGATAAATGCTTTATTTGCAACCATTGAAAAAAAAATGGAGCTATATTCCCTCTAGCTTTTGCAATTGCAGCTAATGAGAGCATTAGTACGTGGGGTATGTTTTTGGACTACTTAAGGCAACACGTTATTAAGGATCGCATGGGAATATGTGTGATATCAGACAGACATGTTGGCATATTGCACAATATGTTCAATTTGCAGGGGTGGCAGCCACCCTTTGTCTACCATCGTTATTGTTTAAAGCATTTGAAGGCAAACTTCCAAAAGGCATATCGAACCCCAAAGACTTTGCAATTGGATGGGGCGGTGCATGAGAGCATCAGGAGAAGAAGTTTAACCTACAGATGGACATTATTAGGCGGGCGAATGAGGAAGCCTTCCACTTGGTTGAATGCAATTGATAAAGACAAATGGACATTACACCAGGATGAAGGTAGGCGATGGGGTATGCTGACAACAAACAGCTATGAGTCATTCAATGGCTTGTTGAAATCTGCACGGGGACTACCCGTCACCGCAATGGTGAGAATGACATTTAAGCAGGTTGTGGAGCGGTTCGTCGGAGATCAAAAGAGGCCAAAGCACATGCAGCAACAGGTCTAAGATGGATGCCAAAACCGTCAAAACCTCGTTCGAGTACCACAAATATGAGGCTCGAAACATGACCGGATGGAGTACACTCTCCGCAGAGAGCATATTTGAACTCACAACAAGTGTGCACCAAGGTAAAGGAGGTAACGTCCACAATTTGTGAGATTCCAAGAACATGCACATGCGGCAAGTGGCAATCATATCACATGCCATGTTCTCATGCCTTCAAGTGTTTTATCGCAATGGGAAAGAACGCCTCCCCGTACATGGCTGAGGAATATACAGTTGAAAATTATGCAAGAACGTATGCTGGAAGGTTCTACCCACTTGGTAGTGAGAGTTATTGGGCCACCGATCCATTTTCGATGGTTGCAAATAAAGCATTTATCCGTAAATTCAGAAAGAATGCATACTCGCGTATTCATAATGAAATGGATGTTCCACCGGGGAGATACACTCGAAAATGCTCATTTTGAAATTATGTTGGTCATGATAAGCGCAAGTGTCCCTTACGGCATGGTGGTCAAACTACATCTCGCGGTGGAAGTACCTCTCGTGGTGGAGGAAACTTTCGTGGTGGTAGATCTAGTGGTGGTGGCACATCTCGCGGTGGTGGTGGAAGATCAACTCAAGGGCATTAATTGATGAATGTTTTTTAAGTTTTTTTCTTACTTTGATGATTGTATTTTAAAAAGTTTGGGTTTCTTATTAATGAAAATGTTAAGTATTTTCATCTACTCAAGGTTATGAATGATGCAATTTAATTAAGTTTTTTTTGCTTTTTGTATGAATGCTGCCATTTTGACTAACTTTTGATTAATTATTAATGAACAAGTTTAAGTATTCGTAAAGAACTTCAAGCTAATGGCACCGAGCCTTCAAACGAAAATAGCGTTCGAGCACTTTTCAACCACTAAAACGGCCATCCGAACTTTTGTGTATCCTTGATGTATTGATCCTACCTTATTAATCGCACAAAAATAAGTAGGGTTCTATCTAAAATATTGAAGTTTCGCGGTCCCGAAGCATGATTAATATATGGTCAAAGTACGTTAAAAAGTGTAATGAAAGAAGGGTTAACCAAAAGGGCAAAAAAAAAAAAAATAAGGAGACGGACACTATAGCGCAGTAAATTACTGCGCTAAAGGTACTTCGGTAACATTTTTTTTGTTGAGGTATTTTGGTTCAAAATATTTTTTTTTGGGGCATTTTGGTTCCGGACTCCAACATCGATACCTACATAATTTTTGAGTTAATTCCCTAAAAAATTATTCATGTTTTGACAATTACCTACTAATATTACTTTTGTTTTTTTAGGATTAGAATATCACTCAACTATCCCTATTTTTCTCAAAAAATACTAAACATTACAAAACCCTCCTTCTCTCCTAGTTAGCACGCCATGTCACATTAAAATTTATTTTTTTAATAATAAACTTATGGAATTATTTTAAAGACCTCCCTCCAAATTTGTCTTTATAACACTTAGTTCCCGAGTTAATTTCCATAAATGGTCACCCATGTTTTGAGAATTCCCTTCTAAAATCACTTTTATTCCTTTTAGGACTACAATATCATTCAACTATCACTATTTTTCTCAAAAGATACTAAACATCACAAAAGCCTCCTTCTCTCTCAATTGACATGTCATGTCACATTAATTTTTATTTTTTTTAATAGTAAAAATGTTTAGCTCATCAAACTCATTTAACTCAATCCAACTCATGTCTTCTATCCAACTTAGATTAAAATACCCAACTTGTAATTAGGACAACTCGTAGCATATAAAATTCTTAATGTTAAACATGTTAATATTGAATTAAAATAAGAATTAAAAAAAAAAAAAAACTGTCCACCAAACTTTAACTCTCCAAAATATGAAGGCATAGTATTTTATTAAAGGGAGAAAATAAAAAATAAAAAACTTGTGAATTTGTTGGAATCAAATCCTATGAAGTGCTTTGCCTGAACTCAACAGAAGAAGAAGAAGTTCTCAATTATATTTTAGGTTTCAATGATGATCCTACGGTTCATGGAATTCTTGTTCATCTATCATTACCGTGTGCTACCAAACTTCATTATCTTTTATAGCTGAATTTTCTTAGAGTTAAAAGAATGTTTGACTTGCGACAAGATTTAAATTAGTTTTATCCAAAATAATAGTTGGGTATAAGACATGAGTAAGGTTGGGTTAAATGAATTTGATGAGTTAAATAAATTTATTATTAAATAATTTTTTTATGTGATATGGCATGTCAATTGGGGGGGGGGGGGGGGGGGTTGTGATGTTTAGTATATTTTAAGAAAAACAGTGATAGTTGAGTGATATTGTAGTCCTAAAAGAAACAAAAATGATTTTAGGAGGCAATTTCCAAAACATGAGTGACCATTTAGGGAATTAACTCCTTAGTTCCCTTTACACTAGCCTCCCTTATTTTGATTCTTTTGTAACCAAACTAATTTTAAATACTAAAAAATATTTATGTTGCTAATATATATACCCTTTTGTAACCTTATTTATAATGTTTAAACTTTTGATAATAATAGTTTCTAATTGATCGTAAAAAATTTCCTAATTCCTAACTATCTAATTTTATAGGTAAAAGTGCTGGGTTTTGTTTGTTTTTTTTTTTTTTTTTTTTTTTATGCTTGAAAATTTTAATCTCGAACGCTAAAACATGAAATTCAACAACTGTGATATGAAAATTGATTCAAAACTTATTGCAATAATACAACTATAAGAATTTAAAAAATGAATAATTCATCTCACCCTCTAAATACTAAAACCGAGATGTGCTCCTTTTAGCCTAAATATTGTTCTTAATAACATGATTCTAAGAACAAAGAGAAATATTAACATAACACTAGAATTTAGGATTTCTCATAGTGATGTTACATTAACACTATAATTTAGGATTTCTTATTTAGATATAAGATTGTTTTAAATTTTTAGCCTAACTGTTAATATAATAATCCTAACAATTTTAGGGTGAGAGAACTGTTATGAACATTGTTCGCATGACTAAATTATAAAAGTGTAAATTTGGAATATGATGTTTAAACAAGTTTGGTTACAAAAAATAAAATAAGGGAGGTTAGTGCAAAATATCTAAACCACAAGGGAACTAAGTGTTATCAAGATAAACTTGGAGGGAGGTCTTTGAAATTATTCCATAAATTTATTATTAAAAAAATAAAATTTTAATGTGACATGGCCTGCCAACTAGGAGAGAAGGATGTTTGTAATGTTTAGTATTTTTTGAGGAAAATTGGGATAGTTGAGTGATATTCTACTCCTAAATGAAACAAAAGTGATATTATGAGGCAATTATCAAAATATGAGTGACCTTTTAAGGAATTAACTCCATAATTTTTTAATAAAACAACATAAATAAATGAATTATATATTAAAAAAAAAAGGATAAATTTTATGAAAGTCACTGTACAGAGCTTCCTTTGGCTGGAGTGAAAGCTTTTGACCCACTTCATTTTGTAACCATCAAAATTCATAATGTACCTACAAAATAAGCCATTTTACTCTTATATACTAGATGACGGAAGCCCGTGCTAGCACGGGTCGAACAGAAACTGAATACATTTTTAGTGAATTTTTATTACAGAAAGATAATTATAACTCAATTAATTTAAAATATCAATATATTATTTTACTTAGTTTGCCTCTCCCTTGTATTGAAAGTTTGGTTCTCCGGTGGAAAGATTCGAAGTATCTTCTATTATTGTTTTTTTCGTTCACTTTTAATCCTTATTTTTCTCCTAATTTTTCTTTTGTAAATTTTCTCTAAACATAGCTTTACCATTTTATCAACTTATTATCATGATTTGAATGTCTTAAAAAAATTATTGTAACTGTTTCTTCTCTTTTATTTTATTAAGGAATTTATCTATTACTACAAATTAAGAAAATTATCCTAATAGAATTGATGTATCCCGTCGTTGTAGAAAAGTCCGTGCCAATAACAGTTACATTAATTTGCGCAAGAAATCACACTGTATTAATTGATCCCAAATATTGAAAAATGCTACTTCCTCCGTCCCAATTTATATGAAGGTGTTTGAGCCCAGATTTTAAGAAAGAAACTAATACTTTTGAAGCTTGTGGTCTAAAATGAGCTATATATATTTGTGTGGCTGTAAATAGTTTTATTAAAGGTAAAATGGGTGTTTTAAAGTTAAATTGTCACCAAATATAGAAAGATATCTTTTTTTTAGGATTGACAAAAAAAAAAAAAAAAAAAAAAAAGAGTGTCATATAAATAGGTATAGAGGGAGTACTAATCATCTCGATATTTCATATTATTATTATAGGCCTCATTCATTATATTTTTCACAAATTATTGAATAAAAAAATGTCTAGCTTTCAGATCGGATATATATGTTGTGCTTTTTTTTTTTCCTGTGGATTGCACTTCAAATGCACTGGTCTTTAATTTCTACCCCTCAAATTGGTGGTCTTTAATTTTTTCCCTTGCATAATATCGTGAGGTTTGGGGTTCGAACGCCGGCTCAGTTAAAAAAAAAAATCACAAGGCAGAGTTTCATAGCAAATTTAGGCCTTAAGGCAAAGTTTTGCAAAATTCCAACTAAGTAAAAAAAAAATCCATAATGCAAACCTCTACCTTAAGGGAGAGTTTTAAACTCTGCTTAAAGGCCTAATTTTGGCCGAATAGGCCTAACTTTGCTACGAAACTTTGCTTTACGATTTTTTAAAATTTTTTTTTACTGAGCAGGGGTTCGAACCCGAAACTAAGAGATTTTAGTGAAGGGTAAAATTTAAAGACCACCAATTTGAGGGACAAAAATTAAAGACCACCACCAAACAAGGGAAATCGTTTAAATTGCCCTATGTTGTATGGTTTATAAGGCTCTAGGTTTGCAAGCTATTTTATTGGGCCATTTAAAAGTGAATCAATTTCTTATTTATTTTGAACCATAAGTTTTAAAAGTCTTCACTTTTTTTAAATATCATACTTAATCAAATGGATTCACATAAATTAAAACGGACAAAGTACATGCATAACTGACGTACGAACCAGCTACCAAACGACCGTCACTTCAATTAGTGGAAATTTTCGAGTAGGGACACTTTAATGAAACTGAATTCCGGAGTCCTAGTCAGCATTGTTTTGTCCAATTATGTGAAAGGACAAATGCCCCACCAAACAACATAGGAGAGAAAGTAAAAGATAAAGACTAGACTTGTTTTGAAAGAGAAACGTATTACACGTTCCCCAATACTGCAGGTTTTGCACTGTAAACTGAGCTTTAATACCCGTGCTGTAGCAGCACATACATTACAATATTTTTTTTTTTTTTTTTTTTTTAACTATACCCATCCCCACTTGTCCCACACCCCAGCCACAATTTTTTATGGAATCCAACTTGTATCTTTTCAAAATAATCTTTAGTTTTAGAAGAAAAAAAGTTTATATTGTATTGATTTGAGCCTTTAAAAAAGAAATTTAAAATAAGAGCTTTTACTTTTTTAAGCAACTTATAAGCTAAGCCAAACGAGCTCTTAGTCTTGTTTTAATTTGTGCATCTTAATTACTTTGGTCATAATCTTTTCATACTTTCCATATATTTTAAATTGTTAACTATTGTTCATAGATTTTTATATAATTTTTGAATAAATATATTTTATATTTTAAAAATATAAATATTTTATTTCGATTTCACCAAACATTAGTTAGTTTGACCGTCGTACCTTTCTGAATTAGCCAAATAAATTGAGATGGAGGGAGTAACCTATTTGAAAAAACATTTGTATGTAGTTTTACATGTTAATCGTTTTAATAGATTTATTTATTTTAAATTGCTTGATATCGTTAATATAAGTTAGTTATTTATATTTTAGGATTTATTCATTTCCCAATTAATGAATTTTAATTAGGTAAGATAGATAAATACGTAATTTACATGAATATTCTAATAACTAAAGTCATTAAATGTCTTACATAAGGAGTGGCTAAAACTTTAAAAACAAATATGTACAGAGGGTGCATTACATCAATGGTAATTAGTGACACGTAGGTTAATTGGTTAAACGCATATAACACAAACTGTTCTTAGAGTTTTGTAGTTTTCACCATGTCAAAAAATATTTTTAGAATTTTACATGTCATGTTATCGGTGTATAAATATGTCAATAAATTAAAGGTAAAATATGAATGCTGAAATTGATGGGAAAAGATTAAAAAGAAAGGAGTGTCTTATAAAATGGAGTGGAAGGGAGAATCTCATCTTTATCAACTTAATTCAACTTCTTTTCAAAATAATGTTTGTTCGTTTTGTTTCATGAGTTGCTGAAAAGATAAAAGATAATATATTAAGGGAGCGTTTAGGAGCTGGTTAGAGTTATGCAGGTATTCGAAATACAGAGATTAGTTATGAAAGAATTTATGTAGGAATTAGTTATGCGGGATGATTTAATTATTCATGTTTCAATAGCTTATCTTGTCTCGCATAAAGAATACACTGTATTCCCTCATAAATTTATACATGTATTAGTTATGTGAGTTTCTAAATTGCTAACCAAATATCATATTAGGTGTGTCGAACTTTATACATTAAAAAAAAATGTTATCAAACATGGTACTGTTATTTATGCCATATTTAATACTCCTGATTCCTTTAAATATGAAAAATCACATGTTATAAAAAAATCTCTCACACACACTTTCACAAGTTCCACCGTCTATGGGCAACGGTTCTCCATGCCCACCTCTATCAAGGCTTCGGTTCTTGAGTCTTGCAACTTCTAAGACATGAGGTTTGAACAGATACTACTTTGACCTTTTTTAAAAAAAAAAAAAAATTAAATAAGTAAATGTATTTTTTTTATTTATCACCCGGTGTTTGATATTTATATTGGAGTCCGACTATATTGGGATTAGAGTCACATAGGGCCCCATTTGGGGGGAAGCTCTCCCTATCAAGCATTTTTCCATGGTAGTTTGGATACTATTCTGCAAAATAAAATCATTCTTTAATTTAAGCGGGTCATATTAGTGGAGTTAGTCAATTAACAGTTAATTAAAATATAAGCATTTTATTGTTTTAAAATGTTTGTTTAAAATTTTTATGTTAATAATATCTAGAGGAAATATAACCTGAATTGGTTGAATGACTTTGTTGGTGAAACGATAATAGGTCAGGGACTTTTTCATTCCAAAACAAAGAAAAGTGACTTTCCGAGACAATCACCTCTAATTGGGTAACGTTTTTGTTACAAAACAAAGAAAGTGACCTTTTGAGATAATTATCATTAGTTGATTAACTGTTTGAGAAATCAACCCATATAAATAGGATAGTTAAGTCGGTAGCTCACACAACTTACCAACGTTGAATCAAGCCGAGTCTAACAAACTTAGTTGAGCTTCCAACTCGATTAAAGCAAAAAAAAAATGCATAAATCTAATTAAGGAGAGATTAGGCCATGATTTTTTTTAATAGTTATTTATTTTTATTTTTAATTTTGTCTAAATCTAACTTGAGTTGGATTTCAACATTGAAAGAAAAAAAGCTCCAAACATGTTTTCCAATTCCAATTTCATAAATTCTAACTGAATCCCCGACTACTAAATTTTAGATATAATAAATCTTAATCTTTGGAGATCGACGACGTTGATTTTTTTTTTTTTTTTTTTTTTAAACTTGCAACCTTCGTTGAAAGGAGAGGCTTACCATCCTATAACCCCTTCTTGTCGATTGCATAATTTTTTGGGAAAATATACCCCTCTACTTTAGTTTATTGGTTAACTTTGCCCTCCGTTAGCCAAAGTAATCAAATATACCCCTCCCGTTACAAGTTGGAGCCAAATATACCCCTACCGTTACCAAAGTTTAAAAATACCCCTCATTTCTAACATATTCCCACATAAGCAAGTCTAGTCATTGGAATTGGGTGACATGGACGTCATATGGCATTTAACTTATTTTATGTGGTGCCTATGTGAATTTTTTTTTAAAAAAAATAATCTAGAAAATTGATTTTTTAAAAACATTTCTGGAAAAAAATGGCTTTTATTAAAAATCTGAAACATTTTTGTTTTAATAAAACCCATTTTTTAAAATATATTCTCAAATATTGGATATTTTAGATAAAAAATTTAGAAAATGATTTTTTTTTAAAATCAGTTTTTCAGATTTTTTTAAATTAGGACACTTTTTTTAAAAAAAAATAGGACACTATTTTAAAAAAATAATAAAAAATTTACAGTTTTCTAGATTTAAAAAAAATCATTTTCCATTTTTTAACTAAAATATCAGATTTTTGAGAATATATTTTTAAAAAACGGGTTTTATTAAAACAAACCATTTTTTTTTTCAGTTTTGTTTTAAAAAAAAAATCAATTTTCTAGATTAAAAAAAAAAACAATTGCCACGTAGCACCACATAGAATAAGTTAAATGCCATGTGGCGTCCATGTCACCCAATTCCAATGACTAGACTTGCTTATGTGGGAATATGTTAGAAATGAGGTGTATTTTTGAAACTTTGCTAACGGTAGAGGTATATTTGGCCTCAACTTCTAACAAGAGGGATATATTTGATTACTTTACAACGGGGGGTAAATTAGCTAATAAACTTAGAGGGCATATTTGACCCTTTTGCCTAATTTTTTAAATCTATTTTTCATACCTCGAATTTTTTAAATTAAAAAGGGCCAAATATACCACTATACTATTGGAAAAGGGTCAGATATACCATTCATTATACTTTGGGTCTAAATATACCCTTGCTGTTAAACTATTGGTTCAAATATACCCTCCTCCGTTAAAATTATCCACCTTGGACATCCTATCCTACGTGGCACTGACAATTGATGACGTGGATGCCACGTGGCATTGCCATCTCATCACCCCTAACCCATTTTGTTTCTCCCCTCTTCCACCACTAAAATTTCCACCCCTCCGCCACCATTACCGCCAGTGATCCTTCAACCCCACCTCCGATCGCAATGCCTCAAATTGGATTGGCTCTTTGGTGTTTTCATTTTTCTGAAGTTCTGAAATCAAAGTTTTTAAATTGGAATTTCTTTGGTCCACATTTTGAATTATGAAGAACCAAAAGATCGTAAAGAGGTAATTTACCATCAAAACAAAATCGTGAACTTTTGCATTTACTATTAACACAGATTTTCGAAACCGTCCATAACTCGATCGGATTCCAAACCCCTCCCCTTCACCACAATCATACGCCTCTGCTCCGCCGTTCATCACCACTTGCAACACTCCATCTTCAGATTACTCATCTTATCCTTCTTCTTACCTTCCTCCTTATACACACAATCTGATTTATTCTCCATTGTTCCACGACCTTCCTGGCGATTCCTACAACCCTCACCACCACCGCCGGCACCGCGTGCCACGAGATGATGTCCAAGATGTGCAATTTTAACGATGGAGAGTATATTTGAACCAATAATTTAACAACAAGGGTATATTTAGACCTAAAGTATAACGAAGGATATATTTGATCCTTTTTCAATAGTATAAGGGTATATTTGGCCCTTTTCCGTTCTTTAAATGAAAAAGAAGGATACAATCATACAAGGAGTGTCAAGTGCGCACAACATAGGGTGAAATAGAAAAACAAAAAATCAATAATAAAGCATATGTTAAACTAAACATTTCCTAATTAAAAAGTAATTAAAA
>NC_081351.1:44231508-44237884 GCF_029784015.1 Lycium ferocissimum | reverse complement strand
TATTGCATTATTAATTTCTTAATATATATATTTTTTACTAAAATGACATTTATTATGAGACGGATGGAGTATTACTATTACAGAATTTAATACTCCCTCTGTTTCAATTTATGTAAACCTATTTTTTTAATCTGTGCTAAAATGAATGATCTTTTTTCTAATTTGGAAATAAATTGAACATGAACTGATTTACAGTCACACAAATATTGAAAATTTATTTTGAATCATAAATTTTAAAAGTTTTTACTCTTTTTTAAATATCATACTCAATTAAATGAGTTCACATAAATCAAACTATGAAAGATGCATAACTGACGTACGAACCAGCTACCAAACGACCGTCACTTTAATTAGTGGAAATTTTCGAGTAGGGACATTTTAATGAAAACTGAATTCCGGAGTCCTAGTCAGCATTGTTTTGTCCAATTATGTGAAAGGACAAATGCCCCACCAAACAACATAGTGAGAGGAAGTAAAAGATAAAGACTAGACTTGTTTTGAAAGAGAAACATATTACACGTTCCCCAATACTGCAGGTTTTGCACTGTAAACTGAGCTTTAATACCCGTGCTGTAGCAGCACATACATTACAATATATATATATATATATTTTTTTTTTAACTATACCCCATCCCCACTTGTCCCATACCCCAGCCACAATTTTTTATGGAATCCAACTTGTACAATTTTTTATGGAATCCAACTTGTATCTTTTCAAAATAATCTTTAGTTTTAGAAGAAAAAGCATAGGCGGTTTGATTTCATCTTTTGAAAAAAGCGAATTTAAAAAAACAAGTTTGAAACATAAGGCTGGCTTATAAAAATTTAAGTCAAACGAGTTCTTAGAGCGTTTGGATTGTTTCATTTAAATTGGCTTATAGCTTTTCGAACTTTTTTGAGTGTTGTATATTATTTAAAGTAACTTACAATTACTTAAAATAAATTTAAAAAAATAATTGAACCCATTTAACGGATTATTTAAAGCGGCTTATAAGTAAAACGAACTATAAGCCAAAAATAAGTTGGACTACCCCTAACTTATTTTTTTTCAAAGGCTTATGTTCTAAAGTACTAAAGCCTATAAAATCCAACTCTTGAGTCTTGTTTTAATTTGTGCGTCTTAATTACTTTGGTCATAATCTTTTCATACTTTCTATATATTTTAAATTGTTAACTATTGTGGTTCATAGTATTTTATATAAGTTTTGAATAAATATATTTTATTTTAAAAAATATAAATATTTTATGTCTGATTTCACCAAACATTAGTTAGTTTGATCGTCTTACTCTGAATTAGGCCAAACAAATTGAGATGGAAGGAGTAACCTATTTGAAAACATTTGTATGTAGTTTTACATGTTAATCGTTTTAATAGATTTATTTATTTTAAATTTCTTGATATCGTTAATATAAGTTAGTTATTTATATTTTAGGATTTATTCATTTCCCAATTAATGAATTTTAATTAGGTAAGATAGATAAATACGTAATTTACATGAATATTCTAATAACTAAAGTCATAAAACGTCTTACATAAGGAGTGGCTAAAACTTTAAAAACGAATATGTACAGAGGGAGCATTACATCAATGGTAATTAGTGACACGTAGGTTAAACGCATATAACACAAACTGTTCTTAGAGTTTTGTTGTTTTCACCATGTCAAAAAATATTTAGAATTTTACATGTCATGTTATCGGTGTATAAATATGTCAATAAATTAAAGGTAAAATATGAATGCTGAAATTGATGGGAAAAGATTAAAAAAAAAGGAGTGTCTTATAAAATGGAGTGGAAGGGAGAATCTCATCTTTATCAACTTAATTCAACTTCTTTTCAAAATAATGTTTGTTCGTTTTGTTTCATGAGTTCCTGAAAAGATAAAGATAATATCTTAAGGGAGCGTTTAGGAGCTGATTAGAGTTTGCAAGTATTCGAAATACAGAGATTAGTTATGAAAGAATTTATGTAGGAATTAATTATGCAAGATTTAATTATTCATGTATCAGTTATTGTATCTTCTATCTTGCATAAAAAGTAATACGTATGCATTCACTATAGTTTATACGTATTAGTTATGTGAGCTTAAATCATGTCAAATATCATATTAGGTGTGTCGAATTTTATACATAAAAAAAAATGTTATCAAACATGGTACTGTTATTTATGTCATATTTAATACTCCTGATTCCTTTAAATATGAAAAATCACATGTTATAAAAAAATCTCTCAGACACTTTCACAAATTCCACTGTCTATGGGCAACAGTTCTCCATGCCCACCTCTATCAAGGCTTCGGTTCTTGAGTCTTGCAACTTCTAAGCTTTGAACAGATACTACTTTGACCTTTTTTTAAAAAAAAAAAAATATTAAATAAGTAAATGTATTTTTTTTAATTTCTCACCCGGTGTTTGATATTTATATTGGAAAATTCTATATTGGGATTAAGACAGCCATAAATTTTAGCCCCATTTGGGGGAAAGGCTTCCCTTATCGACGATTTTTAACAGAGTTTGGATACTATTCTGCAAAATAAAATCATTCTTTAATTTAAGCGGGCCGTATTAGTGGAGTTAGTCAATTAACAGTTAATTAAAATTTAAGCATTTTATTGTTTTAAAATGTTTGTTTAAAATTTTTATGTTAATAATATCTAGAGGAAATATAACCTAAATTGGTTGAATGACTTTGTTGGTGAAATGACAATAGTTCAGGGACTTTTTCGTTCCAAAACAAAGAAAAGTAACTTTCCGAGATAATCACCTCTAATTGGGTAACATTTTTGTTACAAAGCAAAGAAAGTGACCTTTTGAGATAATTATCATTAGTTGATTAACTGTTTGAGAAATCAACCCATATAAATAGGATAGTTAAGTCGGGTCGCTCACACAACTCAACGTTGAATCAAGCCGAGTCTAACAAAATTAGTTGAGCTTCCAACTCGATTAAAGCAAAAAAAAAAAAAAAAAAAAAAAAAAAAATGCATAAATCTAATTAAGGAGAGATTAGGCCATGATTTTTTTAATAGTTATTTATTTTATTTTTAATTATATCTAAATCTAACTTGGAGTTGGATTTCAACATTGAAAAAAAAAAGCTCCAAACACATTTTCCAATTCCATCTTCATAAATTCTAAGCTGAATCCACGACTACTAAATTTTAGATATAATAAATCTTAATCTTGGAGATCAGACGACGATGAATTTTTTTTTTTTTTTTTTTTTTTGTAACTTGCAACCTTCGGGTTGAAAGTGGAGAGAACTATATCGCGTCTGAACATCCTTCTTGTCAATTTCGCAATTTTTTTGGGAAAATATACTTTCTACTTTAATTTATTGGTTAATTTTGCCCTCCGTTAGCCAAAATAATCAAACATACCCCCTCGTTAACCAAAGTAATTAAATATACCCTTCAGCTTCTGAAGTTGGAGCCAAATATACCCCTCTAGTTACCAAAGTTTAAAAATACCCCTCATTTCTAATATATTCCCATAACGTGTGTAGTCATTGGAATTGGGTGACATGGACGCCATATGACATTTAACTTATTCTATGTGGTTCCTATGTGACAAATTTAAAAAAAAAAAAAAACAATCTAGAAAATTGATTTTTTTAAAACATTTGTGGAAAAAAATGGCTTTTATTAAAAATGCAAACATTTTTGTTTTAATAAAACCCATTTTTTAAAATATATTCTCAAATATTGGATATTTTAGATAAAAAATCTGGAAAATGATTTTTTTTTTTAAAATCAATTTTTCAGATTTTTTAAAATTAGAACACTTTTTTAAAAAAAAATTAGGACACTATTTAAAAAAAAAAATTACAGTTTTCTAGATTTAAAAAAAATCATTTTCCATTTTTTAACTAAAATATCAAATTTTCGAGAATATATTTTTTAAAAACGGGTTTTATTAAAACAAGCCATTTTTTCAGTTTTGTTTTAAAAAAAATCAGTTTTCTAGATTTAAAAAATAAAAAACAATTGCCACGTAGCACCACATAAAATAAGTTAAATGTTCATCAAAATAATAGGCGTCCATGTTACCCAATTCCAATATCAGACTTAACGTTTATGTGGGAATATGTTAGAAATGAGGGGTTTTTGAAACTTTGCTAGGGAAAGATAATTGGCCTCAACCTACTAACAAGAGGATATATTTGATTACTTTGGCTAACGGGGGGCAAATTAGCTAATAAACTAAAGTAGAGGGGTATATTTGACCCTTTTGCCTAATTTTTTTTAATCTATTTTTCATACCTGAATTCTTTAAATTAAAAAGGGCCAAATATACCCCTTTGTATTATTGGAAAATGGTCAAATATACCATTCGTTATACTTTGAGTCTAAATATACTCTTCTAAGTTAAACTATTGATTCAAATATACCTTCCCCTGTTAAAATTATCCATCTTGGACATCCTATCCTACGTTGCACTGACAATTGATGACGTGAATGCCACGTGGCATTGCCACCTCATCATCCCTAACCCATTTTATTTCTCCCCTCTTCCACCACTAAAATTTACACTCCCTCCACCACCATTATCGCCATTTATCCTTCAACCCCACCTCCGATCGCAATGCCTCAAATTGGATTGGCGCTTTGGTATTTTTATTTTTCTGAAGTTCTGAAATCAAAATTTTTTAATTGGAATTTCTTTGGTCCACGACTTGAATTATGAAAAACCAAAAGATCAGAGAGAGGTAATTTACCATCGAAACAAGTCAGGAACTTTTGCATTTACTATTAACACAGTCAGAAACCGTCCATAACTCAGATCTGATTCCAAACCCCTCCCCTTCACCACCATCATACGCCTCTGCTCCGCCGTTCATCGCCACTTGCAACTAGGAGTGTACATGGATCGGATTGGTTCGGATTTTTTAAACACCAAACCAAACCAATTGCGTCGCGTTTTTAAATTTATACACCAAACCAAACCAATAAAATTCGGGTTTTTCAACCTCGGGTTTTCTCTGGTTATTCGGTTTTCTCGGGTTTTTCGGATTTTTTTTGGAATAGTCTTGATGCAAAACATATAACTTTTACTTCAAATATCCCTTTAGTCCTAGTAAGGTACAACTATATAATTAAGGTGTTTCTTAAGAACATAACATAAAATGTGAGAAGAATGATGACATTGTATTAAAATATTTAACAAAAGCTAATAAAATCTGTTAAAATAAATATTGCTAATTAACAAGCCATAAATAAAATAACCATAATCTAAAAATATTAAGTCATGCTAAAATAAGTACGGCTAATAAGTATTAATTACATGACAAAGGAAAAAAATTTAAGTTATGTATTTTCACACTCTAAATCAATTATGTAAAACTAAATAATAGATATCCAACATTATTGTCATTCCTAATGGTAAATTGAATTTCTTTTGTTAGCATTAGTGTTGAGTTTGTTTTGGTTTGGACTTTATTTGAGTTACTAACATCCATAGGATATAAAACTTATATATTGACGTTCAAAATTCTAAGTTCAAGCTTAAATAATATGATAATAGATAAAAAAACTATGAAATTTTTTTAAGAAATATTTATAAATTACATTACAAATAAATATTTTTATGTATAAAATATTTTAAAAATTGAATACATGTAATGTCGGTTTGGTTTGGTTCGGTTTGACTTTTTAGTTAAAACCAAACCAAACCAATTATGGTCGAGTTTTTTTTTCAACACCAAACCAAGTCAAACCAAACCACTAGTCGGGTTTTTTTCTCGATTTGACTCGATTTATCGGTTTAGTGCGGTTTGTCGGTTTACTTTGTACACCCCTACTTGCAGCACTCCGTCTTCAGATTACTCATCTTATCCTTCTTCTTACCTTCCTCCTTATACACACAATCCGATTTATTCTCCATTGTTCCACGACCTTCCTTACAGTCCTACAACCCTTCACCACCACCGCCGGGTACCGGCGTGCCACGTAGGATAGATGTCCAAGACAGGCAATTTTAACGGAGGAGGAGTATATTTGAACCAATAATTTAACAACAAGGATATATTTAGGCACCAAAAAATTATAGCAGGGGTATATTTTGGCCCTTTAAAGTTCTTTAAATGAAAAAGAAGGATATAATCATACAAGGACTGTCAAGTGCGCACAACATAGGGTGGAATAGAAAAACAAAAAATCAATAATAAAGCATATGTTGAAACTTGAAACATTCGTGAGACATAATTAATAATAGTCAATTAAAATTTTAATTTGTTAAATTAATAATTATTCCAGTGAAAAGTCTAATAAATAGCAGAGTAAGAAATTACAATTATCAATAGGTTAAATTAAGAATTGGATTCAAATGTTAAAATTAAGAGAAAAATTTTTGGGATTCTTAGACAAAAAAACCGGGAAA